>NW_026944942.1:0-8888 GCF_034702125.1 Engraulis encrasicolus
TCTCCCTCTCTCTCCGATCTCCTCACCTCTCCCCCACATCCTTCTGCCCTGTCTGCAACTGCAGTCTGTGTAATGGGCTGTCAGAGGTCCAGGGAGAGAGAGTGTTTGTGCGTGCGTGCGTGCGTGCGTGCGTGTGTGCGTGCGTGCGTGTGTGTAAATTTGGGGAGAATCAGGTGGTGGGGTTCAGCCTCCCACCATTACAAGCTTCTTGTAGAATAACAACCAGGTGCGCCGCTGCTGCTGCTGCTGCTACTGCAGTGATTGCTGCCCAGTGCCCAGCACTGGAAGCAAAGGGATAGAGGAGAGAGAGTGTGGGGGGATGTATTCAAGAGTGTCTGTGTGTGTGCAAGTGTGTGTGTGTATTCGTGTGTGCAAGTGTGTGTGCACTGGAGTTAGAGGGATGGAGAGACACAGTACTGAAGTGTGGACCTTTCTCCACAATAACAAGGGGTTCCTCCATGGTTAAGACCGGCATGGACATGACTAATACTTTGGCACAGATACTAGTGGGTGATGTTGTCTTTGGAAGTAGTTCAGTGCCATGTTGCCCAATTACAAGCCATTGCCTTTTGCAATGTCAGATGGAGAATATTACAAATAGGCTACCAGCTGTAGATAAATTGTATCATCAGTTACCATGACAGTGGATTCCCACCTCCAGTTGTCAACACCAGTAAGGTTAGTGCTGCCTAACATTTGCAGTGTCATATGCCCAAGAAAGAATGGCATAGCAGCGTCTTTCACGTGTGGGTGTCTTGGCATTTTGGAGGTCTTGGTAGTACCATGTAACCAATTAACGATCCAACAGCCATTTTAATGACTTAGCACCAGTCATCATGGCAGCCGCTGTCCACCCACCTACTGCCGGTGTTCTGTCGAGATGAGCTGCCTTGTCGAGATGAGCTCCCGGTAGCCTAACTCGACAGTAGGCTATTTTATTTAGTAGGCTACTATTTTAAAATGAGCTGCGTGTCTCGTCCGCGCCTTTAGACTATCGCGGAGAAGTTTGTAATAACCAACTCAATATTACAGCTTAGGCTATAGGCCTAGGCTATAGAAACGAACACAGCTCCTTTGACAAAAATCTGAAAATATTTAAATCCACACTGAACGCGTCTGTTCCCAGGACATGACACGAGTCATAATCTAGCCTAAGTGAGAGAGCTTTTGCTTCGCATTTGGTAGGTCTGCACGTTTCGGGCTGGCATGCATGCCGCATAAGAGAAGTCTGATGCAACGTCGGGTGTGGGAATTAAATTGC
The DNA here is from genome assembly GCF_034702125.1 of Engraulis encrasicolus. NCBI lineage: Eukaryota > Metazoa > Chordata > Actinopteri > Clupeiformes > Engraulidae > Engraulis > Engraulis encrasicolus. The sequence continues at coordinate 1,262 of NW_026944942.1, forward strand.
TTGCATTTTCTTAAACAGAGACAGCCTAATGACACAGGTGTTCGTTAGGAGAAGAGAAAGTCTGGCCTAGGTCAGATTTTCTTAAATCAGTAGGTTTGATTAGGCTATTAATACGTTTTATTAGATTATTAGAACAAGTTTTAAAGTAATTTTGCGCAAGGAAATGGAGAGGGTGTGCGCTAAAAATGACCCAGTGGGGTTGTGCAATGCATCTCTCTCTGTCACGGACCAGACAGAGGAGGACCACAGTTGCGTCACGTTAGATGGTTTTTATTTTACTTTTGGGGAAAAGGGAAGTGGAAGAGTCCAGACGTCCAGGAGCCTGTGTGTGTGTGCCCCCCCAGTTGCAGAGAAGCGTCGTAGAAGCCGGTGGTGGAGGATCCGGAAGTCCTGGTGGGGGGAACACACACACAACAGGGCAAATTAACAGGGGCAGAAGCACAGTTCAGGGTAATGTCAAAATCGTTGTCGTAAGGCAGAAGGCAGGTCAGAATTACCGGGCTAGACGATGGAGAAGGTGTCGAGGACAGAAGGCAGGTCGGCTTTCAGGGGCTGGAGATCAGGCAGGGTTTCAGAGCGGGTCCGGGTTCGTAAACAGGAGTCAGAGTTGAATTGCCAGGGAACAGGAATCTGGAGTGTGTTCGAAGACGGTCTGACGGAGAGGAACTGAAAACCAGAGCTTTAAATACAGGGGTTAATTGCAGAGTTAATGTGGGGCAGCTGGCTGGCCAATGAGGAGGGAGAGTGAGAGCAGGTGTAGCAATGAGCAGATTAGAGTGAGGACAGGTGTCACAATTAAGCAGAGCAGAGTGAGCAGGAGGGATAATTGAAAGCAGTAAGTGCTAGTTAACTGGGGTGGGGAGAGAGACCATGACAGAACCCCCCCCCCCCCCAAGGGACGGCCCCAGAAGTCCCAAGAGCAACACCACGTCGGGGGGGTGGAGGGGAGCCGGAGGAGGGCTAGAACTCCTCCGAGCGGTCCGAGTGAGCACCCTCATCGTCGCAGGGAGCCGCAGGGTCGTGATCAGGGGGCAGGACAGGTACAGAGCCAGGGTCAGACACAGGACAGGCAGCCGGGCGGGAAGGACGGTCAAGGGCCCCCCTAGGACGGCCCCTACGGATAGCGGGTTGATCAGGGTGCAGACGGTGGAAGTCGGCGATGAGCGTCCGGTCCACAATCCGACTGGCTGGTACCCAGGTCCTCTCCTCAGGCCCATAGCCCTCCCAGTCGACTAGATACTGGACGCCTCTACCTCTCTGTCTGGACCGAAGCAGGCGTCGAACTGTGTACACCAGCCCACCGTCAACAAGGCGAGGAGGAGGGGGAGGAGGCGTCACGGGGACCAGTGGACTTTCATGCACTGGCTTGACTTTTGAAACATGGAAAGTAGGGTGCACCTTCATGGACGTCGGCAACTGGAGCCGGACTGCGGTTGGGCTGATGACCCTCTGGATTGGGAACGGGCCGAGGAATCGAGGTGCCAGCTTACGGGAGTCCACCCGCAATGGTAGATCCTTGGCAGACAGCCATACCTTCTGGCCAACACGGTAGGAGGGTGCCAGTGATCTTCGGCGGTTAGCCCCAGTGGCATAGCTGGCAGCCGACTTGAGTAGCGTGGCACGAGCTTGCGACCAAGTACGGCGGCAACGGCGGGCACAGGCTAGGGCAGACGGGCAGGAAACATCACCTTCCTGGCTGGGAAACAGGGGGGGCTGGTAGCCATACACACACTGGAAAGGTGACATACCAGTGGCAGAGCAGGTGAGGGAGTTGTGGGCATACTCTATCCACATCAGTTGTTGCGCCCAAGCCTGGGGTTTGCGAGAAACCATGCACCTCAGCGCCTTCTCCAGCTCCTGGTTTGCCCGTTCGGATTGACCATTGGACTGGGGGTGGAACCCAGAGGTGAGACTCACTGTGGCCCCCAGAAGATGGCAGAACTCCTTCCAGAACGTAGAGGTGAATTGTGGGCCCCTGTCAGAGACAACATCCCTTGGCAGCCCGTGTAGACGGAAGACATGATCAAGAACAGCCTGGGCAGTCTCTCTGGCGGATGGCAGTTTTGGAAGGGGAATGAAGTGTGCCATCTTGCTGAACCGGTCAACCACTGTGAGAATGACAGTCATCCCACCTGATGGTGGGAGGCCAGTTACAAAGTCCAAGGAGATGTGGGACCAGGGTCGTGTGGGCACTGGTAAGAGCTGGAGTAAACCAGCAGGGGGCCGATTGGAGGACTTGTTCTGAGTGCAGATGGGGCAGGCACGGACAAATTCTCTAACATCCTTTCCCAAAGAAGGCCACCAGAAGCGCCGTTCAAGGAGGCGGCAGGTGCGGTTTGAACCCGGGTGGCAGGCAAGGCGGGAGTTGTGTCCCCACTGTATGACCCGTGACCTCAGATTCTCCGGGACGAAGAGACAACCATCTGGGCACGCACTGGGACTGGGGTGGTCGCGTAGGGCCTTTTGAATTTCTTCCTCAACATCCCAGGTCAGGGCAGCAATGATGCAGGGATTGGGCAGAATTGATGCAGGTTCCTGGGAAGGAGCATCATCTTTCTGAAACTGACGGGAGAGGGCGTCTGGCTTGGTGTTCCGAGAGCCTGGACGGTATGACAGGGTGAAGTTGAATCTGGTGAAAAACAGGGCCCAGCGGGACTGTCTGGGATTAAGACGTTTGGCATTGCGGATGTATTCAAGGTTTTTGTGATCGGTCCAGACCAGGAACGGAACAGTGGACCCCTCCAGCCAGTGACGCCACTCTTCTAGGGCAAGCTTGACGGCCAGCAGCTCACGGTTTCCAACATCATAATTGCGCTCTGCAGGTGAAAGCCGTCGGGAGAAAAATGCACAGGGGTGCAACTTGTTGTCCTCTGCCCGTTGAGAGAGTATGGCCCCGACTCCAACGTCTGAGGCATCCACCTCGACGACGAACTGCCGGTCTGCATCCGGCATCTGGAGGATGGGGGCAGTGGTGAACCGGGCCTTGAGGGTATGAAAGGCTGTGTTGGCCTCTGGGGTCCAGAAAAACGGGTGTTTGATGCTGGTCAGAGCTGTGAGGGGAGCGGCGACGGAGCTGTAGTTCCGGATGAATTTCCTGTAGAAATTGGCAAAGCCAAGGAATTGCTGCAACTTCTTCCCATTCTCCGGAACAGGCCAGGATGTAACTGCCGAAACCTTTGCAGGGTCCATCTGAATGTTGCCCTCAGCAACAATGTATCCCAGGAATGAGACAGTCTGAGCGTGGAACTCGCATTTCTCCGCTTTGACATAGAGCGAGTTCTCCAGGAGTCGTCGAAGAACCAGCTGGACATGACGGGTGTGCTCGGACAGAGTTCTGGAGAATATTAATATGTCATCCAGGTACACGAAGACAAATTTATTCAGCAGGTCCCGCAGCACATCATTCACCAGAGCCTGGAACACTGCTGGGGCGTTGGTGAGGCCAAATGGCATTACCAGGTACTCGTAATGGCCGGTGTGGGTGTTGAACGCGGTTTTCCACTCGTCACCTTCTCTTATTCGCACTAGATGGTAAGCATTTCTTAGGTCCAGTTTGGTGAAAATTGTGGATCCCTGGAGCAGCTCAAAAGCAGAGGTGAGTAAAGGCAGAGGGTACCGGTTCTTCACTGTGACATCATTCAGGCCTCGGTAATCAATGCAGGGGCGAAGGGTGCCGTCTTTCTTTCCCACAAAGAAGAACCCGGCACCGGCAGGAGAAGAAGACGGGCGGATGATCCCAGCTGCCAGGGAGTCCCTGATGTAATCCTCCATGGCTATTCTCTCAGGCGGAGATAGAGAGTAGAGGTGGCCTTTGGGAGGAGCAGCCCCAGGAAGGAGATCAATGGCGCAGTCGTACGGACGGTGTGGGGGCAGAGATGTGGCTTTGGTCTTGTTGAACACCTCTCTGAGGCCATGGTAACATTCAGGAACATTGGAAATGTCAGGGGCCGTTCTGGGGGGTACTGAGCTGGGGGGCAGCGAGGCTGCTCGCAAACAGGTCAGGTGGCAGTCAGCTCCCCACTCTTTTACAGTTCCAGAGGCCCAATCAAGGTGAGGATTGTGAAGACGGAGCCATGGGTAGCCCAGGATTAGGGGTTGGCCTGGAGAGCTGAGCAGGTGGAAGCGGATGGTCTCTTGGTGGTTTCCTGACACCCTCATAGAGATGGGGGCTGTGATGCTGGTAACTGTGCCAAGTACATGACCATCCAGGGCCCGGGCTGGAACAGGAGTGGACAAGCGGTGGATTCCCAAGCCCAGCTGATGAGCAAGTGTTGTGTCAATGATGTTTGCTTCTGCGCCAGAGTCCACCAGGGCTGCCAGAGTGCGGGTGTTACCAGACAGGTGAAGACAGACTTGGATAAGGGGTTTACGGCTGATGGAGGGCGGAATATTCATTGAGCTCATCCGGATTCCTCCTACATCTGGTGAGCTCCGGCTTTTGCTGGACAGGTGGCGACTCTATGATTTTCACCACCGCAGTACAGGCACAAGTTGGAGGTGATGCGCCGCTGGCGTTCCGCAGGGGTTAGGGAGGCGCGGCCGATCTCCATCGGTTCAGACTGGTCTGGCTGGCTAGATGGTGTGGCAGTGGAGGACAGAAAAGCAGTTGGGCCGCTCCTTGTGCTGGTGGATGGATTCTGGCGCCCCGTTTCACGACGGCGGGCCTGGATCCTGCGGTCGATGCGGACAGCCAGAGCAATGGCCTCATCAAGAGTGACGGGTTGATCATGGGATACCAGCTCGTCCTTTATGTAGTCTGCCAGGCTGTGGAGGAAGGCATCCACCAACGCTTCCATGTTCCAGGAGCTCCGACTTGCCACGGTTCGAAAGTCGATGGAGTAGTCCGCAACAGTCCTTCTGCCTTGGCGAATACTCATCAGGGTCCGGGATGCCTCGGCAGTTGTGGATTCCAAATCGAAAACCTTGAGCATCTCCTCTGCAAATTGGTTGAAGGTTGCACAGGCTGGGGTCTGTCGCTCGAACTCCGCCGTTCCCCAGAGTCGAGCCCGGCCTGTCAGATGGGTGATCACGTAACCGACCCTCGCCCCTTCAGTGGCAAAGGTTCTGGGTTGCAGGGTAAACTGGACACGGCAGCTCGTCAGGAATGCCCGTACCTGGGTTGGGTCGCCGTTGAACCGTTCTGGATTGCCGATCTTGGGCTCTAGGGTTCCGGCAGCAACGGTGGCAGCGGCCTGGGCAGATGACTCGGGAGCTGTGCCGGCGGGCAGGCTGGTTGGGGCTGGGCCGGGGAGCAGGCTGGCTGGAGCTGGGGCGGTGAGCAAGCTGGCTGGAGCTGGGCCGGAGAGCAGGCTGGCTGTAGCCGGGCCGGTGGGAGCAGATGGAGGAGAAAGATTGGTGAGCAGTTGAATGATCATCGCAAGTTGTTGTTGCTGATGCTGAAGCTGTTGCTGTTGCTGCTGGAATTGCTGGTGCTGTTGGTGGCCGACTTGAAGTAGGGAGGATATGTCACCGGTGTTGCGGTTTACCTCTCTCTCTGTGTTTTCCAGGCGTTGCATGGCGGTAGGTGTTTCTGGCTCGTCGGTGTCCATGTTGGGTTGGCCGTGCGCTGGGTCCATGCTGGTCAGACCGTTCTGTCACGGACCAGACAGAGGAGGACCACAGTTGCGTCACGTTAGATGGTTTTTATTTTACTTTTGGGGAAAAGGGAAGTGGAAGAGTCCAGACGTCCAGGAGCCTGTGTGTGTGTGCCCCCCCAGTTGCAGAGAAGCGTCGTAGAAGCCGGTGGTGGAGGATCCGGAAGTCCTGGTGGGGGGAACACACACACAACAGGGCAAATTAACAGGGGCAGAAGCACAGTTCAGGGTAATGTCAAAATCGTTGTCGTAAGGCAGAAGGCAGGTCAGAATTACCGGGCTAGACGATGGAGAAGGTGTCGAGGACAGAAGGCAGGTCGGCTTTCAGGGACTGGAGATCAGGCAGGGTTTCAGAGCGGGTCCGGGTTCGTAAACAGGAGTCAGAGTTGAATTGCCAGGGAACAGGAATCTGGAGTGTGTTCGAAGACGGTCTGACGGAGAGGAACTGAAAACCAGAGCTTTAAATACAGGGGTTAATTGCAGAGTTAATGTGGGGCAGCTGGCTGGCCAATGAGGAGGGAGAGAGAGACCATGACACTCTCACCAGCGTTTGTGGCATGGATGTTTCCCTGTTCTGCAAACCTTACACCTATTATGCCTACTTAGCGTTGCGTTGCATTGTTGCAGTTCATATTTCACATGTTCAAGATCAGCTGTTCAGTAGCTCAGCTCGATGGGCAATGAGCCGCAGAAGTTACGGCGTAGAGGTGCGCGTGCGTGCGCATGCTCAGTAGCTAAAAGGAGCTCATCTCGACAGGGAGCTCATATCGACAGGACACCGGCAGCAGCTCTATGTGCTCTGTGACATGATTATTACCTCTGCCATGGAGGTCACATACAGGACAACTGACAGCTTTGCCCAGGCCTGAGACAAAGTCATACACTCAATACATACAATGTAATGGGGACCCAATTCTGAGACCCCACTCCCTGGGCCTGGGACAACTGACCCCTTTATCCCCACCTGTCAGCCTCCCTGCATACATACAGTGGCTTGCCAGCATGTCTCATCACAGCAGTTGGTGTCCAGTCAGTGACACAGTGATGCCATGTCATCAGCATCATCATCAGTGCTGACAGGTCCCGGAGCTTCAGAACACTCTGACACATACTAATAAGTAGGGATCTAGGGGTGGGCGATATGACGCTATTAAATCGTGAATCGTGAAATCGAGTATAAGATCATCTCGAATCTGCCAAAGTGGAGAAATTGTATCGATTGTCTTGCAGTGAGGGTGTTTACTATCATTATCTGAGTGATGTCTACTTACTAAGTGTTGTTGTGCATTATTGCAATTTAATTGTGCACTTTACAAGTGTAATCAGTGTGTTAACATTTAGTTAATTGCTAATTACAAATTCCAAGTATATTAAAATGCCCGTTTTTGTTTTGTTTTGTTTTTTTGATAGAAGATTGCGATAAATAAATCGGAATCGAGATTCTATGTTGAAAAATCCTAATATGACATTGTGGCCATATCGCCCACCCCTACCGTGATCACATTGATATTGAACACTGCTGAGAGCTCACGTGGCCATTACAGATGAGCCCATTGTGACACTACTTACGCAACCGCTCTCTGGTTGTCAGAAGACCATATGGCAGGATATAGCATCTGCCATTACATATTTATGATATGGTTATTTTGGGTTTTCTGATGAAGAGTTCAAGTGTAAGTGAAAGGGACTTATTAATGTTTGGGTGGGCCAGGAAACTTTTTTTTAACCCATTTTTTCCTGCATACAAATGAAGCCAGTGCATTACCATGAATCCATATACAGTACATTACTTGTCAATATTGCTGTTTATTTTGTTATGAAGTCCACTAGCACCATTTGATATTGTGCATTTGTGTGTGTGTGTGTGTGTGTGTGTGCGTGCGTGTGTGTGTGTGTGTGTGTGTGTGTGTGTGTGTGTGTGCGCGTGCGTGTGCCTGTGTGTGCGTGAATTTGTGTGTGTGTGTTTGTGTCTGTGTGTGTGGTCTGTTGGTGTGGTTTTGGGGTTTCGTGAGTGCGGGGGGCGTTTTCGTGCT
>NW_026944943.1:7500-8871 GCF_034702125.1 Engraulis encrasicolus
TGTCCCGCCATGCCCCCATGCAAAAATGTATCCCCCTTGTAAGCAATGGAAACTGCAAACCCCCACACCGAATTTTACACACACACCCCAAAAAACACACACACACCAACCACACAACCACACACACAACAACACAACACAACACACACACACACACACACACACACCACACACACACACAACAACAACCACAAAACAAAGTTTAATTTTTTCCCTCTAAAATTTGATCCTAATAACAAGCTTCTAAATAATGATGCACACCGATCAAAAAACACACAAAACACAAAAACGACACACAAGACCCACACAAGACCCAAAAACACCAACCACAACCCCAAACCCCCAAAACCCCAAAACACAACACAACACAACACACACAACACACAACACAACACACACCACACACACACACAAAACACCCACACAACACACACCAACACCAGAAAAAACACACGAAAACACCCCAAAACCATACTACGCTGTCTATTTTTGGATTGAATTTTTTGTCCATGGAAATTTCGCATTATGAAAAATCACAAAATGAGCCAAGCCCGGGTTGCCAAATGGCTGTTCCGCAAAAAAGTACTGAAAAAACCCTTTCCATTTTTGTAGAAGCACACTTCCCCCAATTTTAAAATAAATTTATTGATTTCTATTGCCCAAAAAATTTCAGAAAAATGCCCGCAAAATTCCGTTTTTTTTCCCTTTTTTACCCGCAAACGGCTACCCAAACAGCCAATTGGGGGAGAAAAACCCTCCATCTGGAACACAGACAGAGGCCCCCCTCAGCAAACATCGTCAAAAATGAGCTCAAGGGCCTGGCCAAAACCCATTTTATGTGTAGCCCAAAGGGGAACCGACCAATTTAGACTCTGCCCCCTTTCTGGTCAGCACGGCGACGAAATAACGGCCTTTACGCCACCCAACACACACTTACTACACAACACCACAAACCACAACCAAACACACAACACCACACACACACCACACAACACACCCCACACACACACACAACGCACTTCCGGAGGGGGATTTTTTCTCAAGAGGGAAGATCAAGAAACAGATGTCTCGCCTTAACGGGTTTAAATTTCCCCGGGGGATGTTTCGTTTTTTGTTTCTCTCTTCTCTCCTTTTTCTCTCTCGTAGTTCTGTCGCACTGTTTTCCCCCTTTTTCCCTAAAAAACCAATGGTCCCTTTATGCAACATGCTTCTGCAATTGTGAAGGGCCCTTTTTTATCACACGTACCCACCGCACGACACACCCACGTACACAACCCACAAAAATCCCATCCCTCAAATTCTGTCCTCCACTGACGTTAATTGAGTCATTTTACGATATTAATATGTTTCGCGTGTCATGAGATCGAAACC
>NW_026944944.1:0-8599 GCF_034702125.1 Engraulis encrasicolus
GCCATTTTGAATTTTTTATATTTTTTGGAAAATATTGATAATTTTCAATAGATTATTGAATTTATTTAGCAATATATGACATTCCATTACTATCACGTAGTGCACATACACTATGGTCAAGGAAATAAGTAGTTTTAGGCAGAATATATATAGTATATATTGTAATATTGCAATAGGCCTAATATAATGCAATAATATTGAAATATACGTATAATGCAACAATTACTACTTTTGCCTGGAGGGCCGAACATGTTTGTATCTGTAACCTGTACCTTTTTAGCTTGTGAAACTTTCACAGAAAGGGTCAGCACACACATATTCAATTCATATTTATGCCTATTTTTACATCTGTATAGCCTACTATGGCCTTTGGAGCAGGCGCTGTATAGGCAGTAAAATGGTTGATCATGGCACAGTCTAGCTCAGTGACTTCTACAGTTTGTCACTTACATTTCACAAAACTAATGGGCAAACTGTCAACATAATGGGTATGAAATCACAAGTATTATATCCATAGTATTGTGTCCAACGTAATTAGGCTACGTTATAGCCTGACACCTGAAGCCAATCAGGAACACAATCCCCGCCCCCTCGCGTGGAGAGCGCAGCGCCCTTCCACCCTCTCCCCCGTTTGAGAGAAATATATCGCCACCTCTTTCGTCTTTATTTGCTGTTTTACTGATTTATAACTCTTACAAGCACAGTCAAAACGCTGTGACCAGTCTGATTGTCAACAACGAGTCTAAAACATTCATGTTTTAGGGTTGCCTATGCGTCTTCTCTTCACCGTGCGTTCTATTACCAAAACCTCTCCATGCAGAGATATGGCACGTTCGCCGCTGCCATCCACCCAGTAGAAGTCAGAAAGAGGGACAGAATGAGTGCGTGTGTGCTGCTTGGTGAACAGTGTTTGTCTGATCCCAGGATTATTGCGTTTGCGTCCGGATAGGTGGCTACCCGCATCACCGGGGGCTGAATGGAGGGAGCCCAAGCTAACATTACCAGACCCACTTCTCTCACCCCTAATTCCTCCACCAATGCCTGTATGGACACCACGATTGCATTCGCCACTACCACCGACTCACTTGAGATCGGATAAAGTCACCGAATGAGTTTCAATGTGTATGTGTGCTTAGAGAACATCCTTGCTTGTGAACACAGCGAAGAAGATCATTGGAGTACCACTCCCCTCCCTGCAGGACATTTACACCGCACGCCTCACCCGAAAAAGCACTGATGATCATCAAAGACACAAGCCACCCTGCACACAAACTGTTCAGCCTCCTGCCCTCTGGAAAGAGGTACAGGCGCCTCCGTTCCCGTACCACCAGGCTTGCAAGCAGCACGATGCATCAAGCAATCAAGATACTGAACACTCAACCCACTCTCCCTTCACTGTCAGCCTCTAGCCAGCCAGGCCACTGACAACGCTCCCCCCCCCTCATCCCCACCACCATATCTGCGACTGAACATTCCACCTGCACTACTACATCTGTGACTGAACTTTCAACCTGCACTAACTCAAAACATACACATGCACACACACACACAACACACACACACACACACACACACACACACACACACACACACACACCACACACACACACACACACACACACACACACAAGCACACTGCACTTTCTGCACTAAACCCAAACATACACACACTGACACACAACTCATACTCACACACATACACACACACACACACACACACACACACACACACACACATACACAGGTACACACACACAGACGCACACCGCACTTTCTACCTGCACTAAACACACACACACACACACACACACACACACACACACACACGCACACACGCACACAAAACACATACAAACACACACACACACATACTGCTGCTGGTGTATTTAATAAAAACCTTTTTTTAATTATTTATTTCTTCAAATGCTACTATTACTATGTCAGAACGCTATAAAGGACTTTTAGAAAAAAGAACAACAAAATACCTCCTCTTAATGTATGTTCTCTACAAGTCTTCTGTTGTCCAGTCTTGCACTTTAAATGTCTGTATGAGCAATGTCTACGTCCATACTGTCTATGTCCATGTATGAGTACTGTCTATGTCTATACTGTCTATGTCCTTACCTAGATTAGTCTATGTCTGCATGGGAGAGCAAGAAACGCAATTTCAAATTCTTTGTATGACCAGTGCATGTAAAGAAATTGACAATAAACTTGACTTGACTTGACTTGACTTGACTTGACTTGACTTGCTTCGCATGTCGGCATCACTGCCTTCGGAAGTTTCGCCACGGTAAACAAAGAGTGCTCGTCCGATCATTATCCCCCTCGTGAGATAAAAACTGTGCTTCGGAGTCAGAATAGGCAAATAACATGCCCAGAACTTCATCACGATTCCACTTCTCACTAGCCATGATGAAATAGCTCGCTGATAGTTCACTGATAACAACACAAACCCAACTCGCACGCCTCGAGTCAAAGACGCAAAGTGGCTACTTCCGCATTTTGTAGTCGCGTCACAGGTCGCGTCTTTTACTACTTCACCAAAGACTCTGTGAATTACAAAATGACGCAATCGTAGTCTTGTTTGAAAGGGTAGCATGTCAGCCAACTACTGGTAGGGAGGATGAACACTATTAAGACCGCTGGTTTGATCTACATGCGCTTTTGTTCATGATGACGTACCGTCGCAATTCTGCGACTTTGGCGCTTAAAGGGTTAACATTGAACATTTCACATATAGAGGGAAATAGAATAGTGAAACACAACAATATTAAGTCAAGGCTATGCTGTGCTTCACACAGTGCAGTCCAGCATAGTCAATTGCAATGCAATCCAGTTGGTCCAGCAGTAGCATTGTAGCAGCGTAGGGTGTTGCATGTGTAGGGGGTAGCATTGTAGCAGCATTGTAGCAGCGTAGACTAGTGTGTTGTATGTGTAGGGGGTAGCCAGCAGTAGCATTGTTAGTGCAATTTTCGACGTTCCAAGGAATGGAAAAGCACTAGGCCTCGGCTGGGATTTCAGGACGCGCACTCCTCAATCGTACGGTGCAAAAGTATTTATTGTTGTTCAGAATGGTAAAAGTGATGAATGAAACCTCAATTAAAATAAAGAAGACAGTCCAACTAAATGAAGGTAATATGAAACAGTGATAGATTTAAGTGAGTACGGTCGAAATAATGTGACAGACCGGGCTGCGTTTCCCCATTCAACTCCAAACAACCCAAAACCCGGCTAAATGCCATATGACAGATGACGTCATCCCAAAAGGTCACCCGTCACTTAAAGTAATAAACATAAAAACAAAAACTAAACATAATCCGTCCATAACCATTCAGTTAATCTTCCACATAATAATCAAATATCTTACATTTAACCCAAAATATTATCTTATAAGGCCAAAACATAAAAAGTATCACAATGGCTGTAACATACCGGCCCCTAATTTTGAACCAACAAAATTACAAAAATCAACCAAGGAGCAGCCATCAACAAAACGTCAGAGTACATAAATCACACATGGCATAATAGACATAGCATCAGCAATAGCATCACATACCCAACCCATTCCCAAAGTCTATTTCAATAGCACAAACCAAAAGTCCTTTTTTTTTTCGTGCGTGTGTGCTTATGAGTACGTATGTGTGCATGTTTGGGCGGATGTGTGCGTGTGCGCTTGTTTTCATAGTCCATGACAAAAAACGAAAAAAGGTCTTCAGACAAAAAATGTCCAAAAAAAGTGCAAGAGCAAATGTCTTTCATTAATGTCCATTAAGTGCAATTGTCCATAATTTCATGCATAAATCATAATCATCAACTTAGGAATTCATATGCAAGTCATGCATCAACCATATACTCCAGCAATCAGTAAACCATACTTCAATGACCATGTAATAACATTGTAATAACCCATCATAAGACCTCAAAACAGGTATATTCATTCAATTTCCATGTTCCATGCTTTGCATTCATAAAGTAAATAACCCATTTCCCGGAAAAACAACAAATAAACAAAAAGGAGGAAGAGGGAGGAGAGAGGGAAGGGGAGAGGGGCTTGAATTCACCCAGATTCAAGTAAAAGGCACAACTTAGTTATGGGCCTTTCCAATTCGTTGCTTTGGGTTCTACAAACAGAAAAGAGAGAGAGAGAAAGGAAAAGAGAAACGTCAAGTCAGGTCAAGTCAAGTCAAGTCGAAGAAAAGAGAGAGAGAATGAAAAAGAGAGAGAGAAACCTGCAGGTTCAAGATCAAAGAAAAAAAAGGGCAACTTAGCTAGGAGTCATTCTTTTTGCAGGGGCCATAATTGACTTGGGGCAAGGGGGATCTATGGGATCTGTTCCATTTCCATTTGTTTTCATTTAACTTAAGCATAAGGGGAATTTAATCCATTTAATGCATTTTCCCAAAGTTTCCATGTTTTATTTTTCCACATTTTCTTTTTTCCATAATTTCAAAACTCTCCAAGATTCCATATTCTTCTTCCATGATTCATATTTATCAAACTAGCCAAGCGAGGGTTCTAAGAAAGGGGGGGGGGGCACAAAGTCACTTGGTTTGTTTGATGACTGGACAAGTCACCCTGGGTCTTTGCTGTACTGTTCAATGCCACTTCCAGTTCCAGGTTCCAGTTTGTTTAAAGGACTTGCTTTCCATTTTGTTTTGGGACCACCACATTTGTTTGAATTCGTCCATTTCCATTCGAGTTGTTCATAATTTTGTCCTTTCTTTCCATCACACCTTTCTCGTAGTGTGTATTTCCATGTAACTGGTTTTGTGTTTGTTGACCGTGTGAGGGAAGAGAGCAGTTTGGTAGCAGAGCGGGATCCCACTGGTGAGGCTGCTGCGGCCAGTGCACACCATTCTTTCTTTTCTGGCCCATTTGGCCGGTCTTGGCACAGAAGAGAGGCTATGGGTGATGTGCCACATAAGGTTGCCTTACCTACGCTCTCAATAGGAGAGGGGTTTGTCCGTCGTTCCGCTTCCCTGTTCTCCATACTGGTAGAACATCTTGCATTCTCACCTGAGCATATTGTGCCAAGCAGGAACCAGCCCAGCGTCGATTTGACAGCAGAAGGACCACTGCCAATGCTGTTGATAACCCTGTGGGGCTCTAATGCTCTTGGGGCATTGACACCTATCAGAAGCCCAATGCCGGCATTGATGGACTTGATGTCAACCTCCTTCAGATATGAGAATGGCTTTATGTCTTTTTGCTTTGGTATGTTGTGGTGTGTTGCAGGAATTTGTGTTTGTGTGTAAACATCTGGGAGTTTGAGGTAAGTGTTGGAGTCCAATGCAGCTACTTCCATTCCAGAGATTTTGGTGGTGGGAGTGATTTTTTCTTGATTTATTGTTTTTAATTTGATCTTTGTTCTTTTTCCAGGGGCGGTGAGCTTTTTGGCTAACTCCTCCGTGCAAAAGGTTGCCGAGCTCCCCGCATCCAAAAATGCATATGTTTCAACGCACTTAGTTCCGTTTTCCATTTTAACTTTGACAGGCACAATAGGCAGAGCGCACGTGCCGGCCCCAGTATTGCTTCCAGTTGCCATGGACAAGACGGAGTCTGAACTTTCCTCAGCTTGAGGTTCACTTTGATTGTCATTGCTTGGTATGTGCAAGATGGTAGGGTGCATTTTGTTGCAGGTTGTGCATTGCAGGCGCTGCTTACAATCCCTACTTAGATGTCCCTTTTGCACACATCCAAAACATAATCCATTATCCTTCATGAACTGTACTTTTTCATCATTTGGTTTTGATTTGAAACTGTCGCACATAGTCATGGGGTGGCTTTTGTTGCAGAACATACATGGGACTGTAAGTGCACTTGGGCTTTTTTGTTTACTTGGTAGAGGCGTATTTGTTTGTCCAGGTGTTGGTGTGGCAGTAGTGGTGAAGCTGCTTGTTTTGTTTGTGTTGATGGGCATTTTCCTTTGTTTTGAGTCGGGTGTGGTCTGTAACTCTCCAAAAACTGGGTCCAGCATGATGCGTGCTTGCTTGTCAATGTATGCAAGTAGATCATTGAAAGATGCTCTTTGTTTATGCTTGTCATATATGTTACTGACAACAGTGCGCCACTTCTCTCTGAGCCCGAATGGTAGCTTAGAGACGAGAATTCTTAAATTGGATGGTGTTTCCAGGTCCGAGGTGAAGTTCATTTCTTTCATTGTATTGTGACATGTTTTGAGGAATATTGCATATGACCTCAGTGCTGCTGCATCCTCAGCCTTGATGTGTGGCCATGTCAATGCCTTATCCAGGTAAGCAGATGAGATTTTTATGTGATTTCCAAAATGCCACTCCAACTGTTCTTTGGCCTCCTTATAGCCTTGGTCCGGTGGTAAATGGAAACAGCTCCTGACCAGGTTCCTTGCCTCTCCAGATGTGTACTGTTCCAGGAAGAAAAGCCTTTGTTGCATATTGTCTGTTTTGGTTTCGATGGTCTGTTCAATTGATTGTATAAATGTTCTGTACTGAAGTGGGTCACCATGGAAAACAGGAATTTCTCGTTGTGGTAATTGTGATAACATGTTTTGTTTTGCCAGCATTTCTGTTATTTCATTTTGTTTTTTCATCACCTCGAGAAAGTTGGTGTCGTTTGTTGCATTGTGTTGCGCCTTCTGCGCAGGGATTTGTTTAGTGGCATGTAAAGATATTGAGTTTTGTTCTGATTTGACTGTTGGACTGAAACTGAGTTTGACTTTATTTGTGGTGTTACTTATGGCGCTGTGCTGAGGAGGTTGTTTTGTTTGATCTTTTCCTTTAGTGGTTGGAATAATGTACTCAGTTGAGGTACCAGACGGCGTTGTGAAATGAGCACCAGGCGCTTCATATTCCTGCAGGACTTGTATTTTAGCGTCGGCTTGTGCCACTTTTGTTTCAAGTTCGAGTTTCTTTTTTGCATTCTTTAATTTCAGTTCTTGCACCTCTAAGTTAAGTTCTTTGTCAAGCGCGTCAGCCTGCGCCATTAATTGAGCGCGCTCCACGCGCGTGTCCGAGAGCGCTTTGGAAACGTTACTGCCCCGACTAGAGGCTACACTCGGTGACTTTTTTGCCGCCACCTGTGAGACGCTGTCATGTGGGGAGACCAAGGTTTCATGCTCATGAGTTACTTCGGTTTGCTGTTCTGTTTCACAAACATTCACTTTTTCACCCTCATTCACTTCCACATCGTCAGCATTCAGCCACATTTCAACACCTTTTACAAATTCATTGAAGCTCATTACTTTGGGCCAATACCAATCCGTGTGATCGTCCTCTCTTTCATCCTCACTCAACAAAGATTGTACATGTTCGTGCACCTGGCCAAACTCATCCAAAAATAACACGAAGCTTTCAAGTGCTGTTTTAACTTCATCCGAGGGGTCACCGGCTTCGATCAGTGCATTGATTTTGCTGCGCTTCCTGGTTAACACACTCAACTTTCCTCGCCGACTTCTAATCAACTTATACAATTTCTTTTCTTGTTCAAATTCAATTGCTTCTTGCCCATTGTTCACATCTTGCACTTCCACTTCCATATTTGCCATTTACAAGCCCAGTGTAAAGCACCACAACCATCCAATAACACTTTACGCACAGCCAACACTTTGCTTTCTTTGCTTCCGCGTTACATTGGCACGGCGGCCGAAGTTGCTTTAAAACCGCATTACTCACGGTTGATGACCTTCATCAAGTTTCGAATGACACAGTAGCGTAGTCCACGGTTCCCGTTGTCCAAATCCAGCAATCCAATTATTTCGACTTTTGTTAGTGCAATTTTCGACGTTCCAAGGAATGGAAAAGCACTAGGCCTCGGCTGGGATTTCAAGACGCGCACTCCTCAATCGTACGGTGCAAAAGTATTTATTGTTGTTCAGAATGGTAAAAGTGATGAATGAAACCTCAATTAAAATAAAGAAGACAGTCCAACTAAATGAAGGTAATATGAAACAGTGATAGATTTAAGTGAGTACGGTCGAAATAATGTGACAGACCGGGCTGCGTTTCCCCATTCAACTCCAAACAACCCAAAACCCGGCTAAATGCCATATGACAGATGACGTCATCCCAAAAGGTCACCCGTCACTTAAAGTAATAAACATAAAAACAAAAACTAAACATAATCCGTCCATAACCATTCAGTTAATCTTCCACATAATAATCAAATATCTTACATTTAACCCAAAATATTATCTTATAAGGCCAAAACATAAAAAGTATCACAATGGCTGTAACAAGCATTGTAGCATTGTAGCAGCGTAGTGTGTTGTATGTGTAGGGGGTAGCCAGCAGTAGCATTGTAGCAGCGTAGGGTGTTGTATGTGTAGGGGTAGCCAGCAGTAGCATTGTAGCAGAGTAAGGTGTTGTATATGTAGCCAGTAGTAGCATTGTAGCAGCGTAGCAGCGTAGTGTGTTGTATGTGTAGGGGGTAGCCAGCAGTAGCATTGTAGCAGCGTAGGGTGTTGTATGTGTAGGCGGTAGCCAGCAGTAGCATTGTAACAGCGTAGTGTGTTGTATGTGTTGGGGGTAGCCAGCAGTAGCATTGTAGCAGCGTAGTGTGTTGTATGTGTAGGTAGCCAGCAGTAGCATTGTAGCAGCGTAGTGTGTTGTATGTGTGGATA
>NW_026944944.1:8699-33699 GCF_034702125.1 Engraulis encrasicolus
CCGTGACAACAGGGGGCGAACTAACTCATTCAGTTGAGCCCAGTCCCTAGAATGAATCACAAAGCTAATCAGTTGGCTATGTAAAACGTAATATTCCACTAGTAGCCTACTTCTAAAAGTTGGGGCATAATTAGATGGTACAACATCAGTTTATTTTTGGTCAAGTACTACATGAGATTAAATGCAAGACAAACGCCATTTTAAAAGACAATAGGACAGCATGAATGGCCATTCACACCTGGGGCCTAGTAGTAGCTAGCCAGCTAAATCAGTCATTACAAACTCAAAGCTAGTTGACTAGCCACCTGAAACGTAATTCTACCACTAACAAAGAGGCTTCTTGCTATTAATTTAAAAAGTTGTGGCGTAATTGGACATGAATGATAGCATACAAGATTCTCTCTTTATTCATGTTTTACAGTTCAGGTGGTTAAAATGCCAAACAAAAGCCGTTTTAAATACAATACATCTAATGGCCATATTAACAGCTAGCTTAGCAACTGTCAGCCAAACCCATTCAAACTCTACAGGACATTAGCGAACCCTGTTTTAGAAGCTAGCTAGCCACACTACTTGTACTATATACTGTATCAACAAAGAGGCTTCTTGCTATTAATTTAAAAAGTTGTGGCGTAATTAGACATGGATGATAGCATACAAGAGTCTCTCTTTATTCATGTTTTACAGTTGAGGTGGTTAAATGAAACAAAAGCCATTTTTAAATACAATAGATAGCCTATCTAATTAACAGCTAGCTTAGCAACTGTCAGCCAAACCCATTCAAACTCTACAGGACATTAGCGAACCCTTTTTTAATGAGCTAGCTGCCACACTACAAAAGAACAAAGAGGCTTCTTTGCTACTACCACACTACAAACATATCATTTCCATGATGGCCTTTTATGGATATTTCTAATTGATTTTTTGGAAGTTGTACTACTGAAATAAAAAACAGTTTCTCTTCTCCCTGTCAAGTAAACTCCAGTGATTTCCTGCCAAGTCATCTGCATCGTGTTTTTCGTTTTCCTTCAAACCTCCGCGGTAGGGTAGAAGAATAGAACACAACTGACCTATCAGGGCTGAGTTCCCCCCGGACTGCCGTAAGCGCATTGACCAATCACCGTCTTCAAGCATAGCTCAGCTCACGGATATTTCAGCCTGGGAGAAACATGCGTGTACTGCAGCCAGGGGTCGTTTTGTCGCTGCACAGGGGGGCGCTGTGGCTCATTCTCTGTGCAGAACCCCCGCGAACGCGCGACTCTAAACCCCCCTTAAGGTGTTGTATGTGTATGGGGTAGCCAGCAGTAGCATTGTAGCAGCGTAGGGTGTTGTATGTGTAGGGGGTAGCCAGCAGTAGCATTGTAGCAGCATAGTGTGTTGTATGTGTAGGGGGTAGCCAGCAGTAGCATTGTAGCATTGTAGCAGCGTAGGGTGTTGTATGTGTAGCCAGCAGTAGCATTGTAGCAGCGTAGGGTGTTGTACGTGTAGGGGGTAGCATTGTAGCAGCGTAGGGTGTTGTATGTGTAGCCAGCAGTAGCATTGTAGCAGCGTAGTGTGTTGTATGTGTATTCATGCCTTTGTCACCAGTAGGATAGACTACTGCAATGCTCTCTTCTCTGGTCTCCCAAAAAAATTAATTGACAAATTGCAACTCATTCAAAATTCTGCGGCAAGAATCCTAACAAGAACCAGAATGAGAGAGCACATCTCTCCTGTCTTGGCAGACCTGCACTGGTTACCTGTCTCTTACAGAATCGACTTTAAGATTCTGCTCACAGTATTTAAAGCATTAAATGGACTTGCCCCTAGCTATATCTCAGACATGCTCTCTTTTTATGCCCCTGCTCGAGCTCTCAGGTCCACTGATGCCAAGCTGCTAAGGACCCCCCACCCCCCGCAGAAGAAGATCGGCGACGCCGCGTTTGCCTGCTATGCGCCCAAGAGATGGAACGCCCTCCCCATCGAGATTCGATCAACCACCTCCGTCGACTCCTTTAAGAAGTAGCTGAAGACCCACCTCTTCATCCTTGCCAACTCCTAGCTGCCAAGGCGTCATAGTGTCCCAGCTGCCGCAGCGCCCTTACCACTCGCAACCAGCCCTGGCAGGGGGCTCCCCTAGGTGGCCGCTGGTCTCTGCCTGAGGTTTCTTCCTGACTATAGGGGGTCTTTTTTTTTCTCAGACTTCACTGAGCTTTTTTTTCCCCCTTACAAACTATGAATCAAGCGAAAGGGAGTTTTTCCTCACCCCTGATGCCACCAGGGGCCGCACCTGAGCGCCCAATCTCTGTGTGACTATCTATGACTTATGATAGGCCCAGCCACTATGGACCTTACACATCTAAGAATCCTGGTCCTATCATACGTTGACCTTATGACTCTACATTCTCTGTCTATCTCTTCTTCCTCTGCCTTCCTGCTTTTTCTGCCTCTCCTCTATACCTCTCCTTTTAAATCTATCTCTAAAAATGTTTTTTTTTTTCCATTTGTTAAGCACTTTGAGTTACATGCCTTGTATGAAACAGTGCTATACAAATACAATTATTATTATTATTATTATTATTATTATTAAATTATTATTATGTGTAGGAGGTAGCCAGCAGTAGCATTGTAGCAGCGTAGTGTGTTGTATGTGTAGCCAGCAGTAGCATTGTAGTAGCGTAGGGTGTTGGACGTGTAGGAGGTAGCCAGCAGTAGCATTGTAGCAGCGTAGTGTGTTGTATGTGTAGCCAGCAGTAGCATTGTAGCATTGTAGCAGCGTAGGGTGTTGTATGTGTAGCCAGCAGTAGCATTGTAGCAGCGTAGTGTGTTGTATGTGTAGGGGGTAGCCAGCAGTAGCATTGTAGCATTGTAGGGTGTTGTATGTGTAGGGGGTAGCCAGCAGTAGCATTGTAGCAGCGTAGGGTGTTGTATGTGTAGGGGGTAGCCAGCAGTAGCATTGCAGCAGCGTAGGGTGTTGTATGTGTAGGGGGTAGTCAGCAGTAGCATTGTAGCATTGTAGGGTGTTGTATGTGTAGCCAGCAGTAGCATTGTAGCAGCGTAGGGTGTTGTATGTGTAGCCAGCAGTAGCATTGTAGCATTGTAGCAGCGTAGGGTGTTGTATGTGTAGCCAGCAGTAGCATTGTAGCAGCGTAGTGTGTTGTATGTGTAGGGGGTAGCCAGCAGTAGCATTGTAGCAACGTAGTGTGTTGTATGTGTAGGAGGTAGCATTGTAGCATTGTAGCAGCGTAGGGTGTTGTATGTGTAGGAGGTAGCCAGCAGTAGCATTGTAGCAGCGTAGTGTGTTGTATGTGTTGGGGGTAGCCAGCAGTAGCATTGTAGCAGCGTAGTGTGTTGTATGTGTTGGGGGTAGCCAGCAGTAGCATTGTAGCAGCGTAGTGTGTTGTATGTGTAGGAGGTAGCTAGCAGTAGCATTGTAGCAGCGTAGTAGCGTAGTGTGTTGTATGTGTAGGGGGTAGCCAGCAGTAGCATTGTAGCAGCGTAGTGTGTTGTATGTGTAGGGGGTAGCCAGCAGAAGCATTGTAGTAGCGTAGGGTGTTGTATGTGTAGCCAGCAGTAGCATTGTAGCAGCGTAGTGTGTTGTATGTGTAGGAGGTAGCCAGCAGTAGCATTGTAGCAGCGTAGGGTGTTGTATGTGTAGCCAGCAGTAGCATTGTAGCAGCGTAGGGTGTTGTATGTGTAGGGGGTAGCCAGCAGTAGCATTGTAGCAGCGTAGTGTGTTGTATGTGTAGGGGGTAGCCAGCAGTAGCATTGTAGCAGAGTAAGGTGTTGTATGTGTATGGGGTAGCCAGCAGTAGCATTGTAGCAGCGTAGGGTGTTGTATGTGTAGGGGGTAGCCAGCAGTAGCATTGTAGCAGCATAGTGTGTTGTATGTGTAGGGGGTAGCCAGCAGTAGCATTGTAGCATTGTAGCAGCGTAGGGTGTTGTATGTGTAGCCAGCAGTAGCATTGTAGCAGCGTAGGGTGTTGTACGTGTAGGGGGTAGCATTGTAGCATTGTAGCAGCGTAGGGTGTTTTATGTGTAGCCAGCAGTAGCATTGTAGCAGCGTAGTGTGTTGTATGTGTAGGAGGTAGCCAGCAGTAGCATTGTAGCAGCGTAGTGTGTTGTATGTGTAGCCAGCAGTAGCATTGTAGTAGCGTAGGCTGTTGTACGTGTAGGAGGTAGCCAGCAGTAGCATTGTAGCAGCGTAGTGTGTTGTTTGTGTAGCCAGCAGTAGCATTGTAGCATTGTAGCAGCGTAGGGTGTTGTATGTGTAGCCAGCAGTAGCATTGTAGCAGCGTAGTGTGTTGTATGTGTAGGGGGTAGCCAGCAGTAGCATTGTAGCATTGTAGGGTGTTGTATGTGTAGGGGGTAGCCAGCAGTAGCATTGTAGCAGCGTAGGGTGTTGTATGTGTAGGGGGTAGCCAGCAGTAGCATTGCAGCAGCGTAGGGTGTTGTATGTGTAGGGGGTAGTCAGCAGTAGCATTGTAGCATTGTAGGGTGTTGTATGTGTAGCCAGCAGTAGCATTGTAGCAGCGTAGGGTGTTGTATGTGTAGCCAGCAGTAGCATTGTAGCATTGTAGCAGCGTAGGGTGTTGTATGTGTAGCCAGCAGTAGCATTGTAGCAGCGTAGTGTGTTGTATGTGTAGGGGGTAGCCAGCAGTAGCATTGTAGCAACGTAGTGTGTTGTATGTGTAGGAGGTAGCATTGTAGCATTGTAGCAGCGTAGGGTGTTGTATGTGTAGGAGGTAGCCAGCAGTAGCATTGTAGCAGCGTAGTGTGTTGTATGTGTTGGGGGTAGCCAGCAGTAGCATTGTAGCAGCGTAGTGTGTTGTATGTGTTGGGGGTAGCCAGCAGTAGCATTGTAGCAGCGTAGTGTGTTGTATGTGTAGGAGGTAGCCAGCAGTAGCATTGTGGTAGCGTAGTGTGTTGTATGTGTATGTGGTCCAGCAGTAGCATTGTAGCAGCGTAGGGTGTTGTATGTGTAGCCAGCAGTAGCATTGTAGCAGCGTAGTGTGTTGTATGTGTAGGGGGTAGCCAGCAGTAGCATTGTAGCAGCGTAGGGTGTTGTATGTGTAGGGGTAGCCAGCAGTAGCATTGTAGCAGCGTAGTGTGTTGTATGTGTATGTGGTCCAGCAGTAGCATTGTAGCAGCGTAGTGTGTTGTATTTGTAGGGGGTAGCCAGCAGTAGCAGCGTAGCAGCGTAGGGTGTTGTATGTGTAGGGGGTAGCCAGCAGTAGCATTTTAGCAGCGTACGGTGTTGTATGTGTAGCCAGCAGTAGCATTGTAGCAGCGTAGTGTGTTGTATGTGTAGGGGGTAGCCAGCAGTAGCATTATAGCAGCGTAGTGTGTTGTATGTGTAGGGGGTAGCCAGCAGTAGCAATGTAGCAGCGTAGGGTGTTGTATGTGTAGGGGTAGCCAGCAGTAGCATTGTAGCAGCGTACGGTGTTGTATGTGTAGCCAGCAGTAGCATTGTAGCAGCGTAGTGTGTTGTATGTGTAGGGGGTAGCCAGCAGTAGCATTGTAGCAGCGTAGGGTGTTGTATGTGTAGCCAGCAGTAGCATTGTAGCAGCGTAGTGTGTTGTATGTGTAGGAGGTAGCCAGCAGTAGCATTGTAGCATTGTAGCAGCGTAGTGTGTTGTATGTGTAGGGGGTAGCCAGCAGTAGCATTGTAGCAGCGTAGTGTGTTGTATGTGTAGGGGGTAGCCAGCAGTAGCATTGTAGCATTGTAGTGTGTTGTAAGTGTATGTGTAGCCAGCAGTAGCATTGTAGCAACGTAGTGTGTTGTACGTGTAGGGGGTAGCCAGCAGTAGCATTGTAGCAGTGTAGGGTGTTGTATGTGTAGGGGGTAGCCAGCAGTAGCATTGTAGCAGCGTAGTGTGTTGTATGTGTAGGAGGTAGCCAGCAGTAGCATTGTAGCATTGTAGCAGCGTAGTGTGTTGTATGTGTAGGGGGTAGCCAGCAGTAGCATTGTAGCAGCGTAGTGTGTTGTATGTGTAGGGGGTAGCCAGCAGTAGCATTGTAGCATTGTAGTGTGTTGTAAGTGTATGTGTAGCCAGCAGTAGCATTGTAGCAACGTAGTGTGTTGTACGTGTAGGGGGTAGCCAGCAGTAGCATTGTAGCAGCGTAGGGTGTTGTATGTGTAGGGGGTAGCCAGCAGTAGCATTGTAGCAACGTAGGGTGTTGTATGTGTAGGGGGTAGAAAAGTAGCATTGTAGCAGCGTAGTGTGTTGTATATGTAGGTAGCCAGCAGTAGCATTGTAGCAGCGTAGTGTGTTGTATGTGTAGCCAGCAGTAGCATTGTAGCAGCGTAGGGTGTTGTATGTGTAGGGGGTAGCCAGCAGTAGCATTGTAGCATTGTAGCAGCGTAGTGTGTTGTATGTGTAAGGGGTAGCCAGCAGTAGCATTGTAGCAGCGCAGTGTGTTGTATGTGTAGGTAGCCAGCAGTAGCATTGTAGCAGCGTAGTGTGTTTTATGGGTAGGGGGTAGCCAGCAGTAGCATTGTAGCAGCGTAGGGTGTTGTATGTGTAGGGGTAGCCAGCAGTAGCATTGTAGCAGGGTACGGTGTTGTATGTGTAGCCAGCAATAGCATTGTAGCAGCGTAGTGTGTTGTATGTGTAGGGGGTAGCCAGCTGTAGCATTGTAGCAGCGTAGGGTGTTTTATGTGTAGCCAGCAGTAGCATTGTAGCAGCGTAGTGTGTTGTATGTGTAGGAGGTAGCCAGCAGTAGCATTGTAGCATTGTAGCAGCGTAGTGTGTTGTATGTGTAGGGGGTAGCCAGCAGTAGCATTGTAGCAGCAAAGTGTGTTGTATGTGTAGGGGGTAGCCAGCAGTAGCATTGTAGCATTGTAGTGTGTTGTATGTGTAGGGGGTAGCCAGCAGTAGCATTGTAGCAGTGTAGTGTGTTGTATGTGTAGGTAGCCAGCAGTAGCATTGTAACAGCGTAGTGTGTTGTATGTGTAGCCAGCAGTAGCATTGTAGTAGCGTAGTGTGTTGTATGTGTAGGTAGCCAGCAGTAGCATTGTAGCAGCGTAGGGTGTTGTATGTGTAGCCAGTAGTAGCATTGTAGCAGCGTAGGGTGTTGTATGTGTATGTGTAGCCAGCAGTAGCATTGTAGCAGCGTAGTGTGTTGTATGTGTAGGAGGTAGCCAGCAGTAGCATTGTAGCAGCGTAGTAGCGTAGTGTGTTGTATGTGTAGGGGGTAGCCAGCAGTAGCATTGTAGCAGCGTAGTGTGTTGTATGTGTAGGGGGTAGCCAGCAGAAGCATTGTAGTAGCGTAGTGTGTTGTATGTGTAGCCAGCAGTAGCATTGTAGCAGCGTAGTGTGTTGTATGTGTAGGGGGTAGCCAGCAGTAGCATTGTAGCAGCGTAGTGTGTTGTATGTGTAGGGGGTAGCCAGCAGTAGCATTGTAGCAGCGTAGGGTGTTGTATGTGTAGGGGGTAGCCAGCAGTAGCATTGTAGCAGCGTAGGGTGTTGTACGTGTAGGGGGTAGCCAGCAGTAGCATTGTAGCAGCGTAGTGTGTTGTATGTGTAGCCAGCAGTAGCATTGTAGCAGCGTAGGGTGTTGTACATGTAGGGGGT
Organism: Engraulis encrasicolus; assembly: GCF_034702125.1. Classification (NCBI taxonomy): domain Eukaryota; kingdom Metazoa; phylum Chordata; class Actinopteri; order Clupeiformes; family Engraulidae; genus Engraulis; species Engraulis encrasicolus. Next base: position 16,256 of record NW_026944944.1, read on the forward strand.
AGCCAGCAGTAGCATTGTAACAGCGTAGTGTGTTGTATGTGTAGGGGGTAGCCAGCAGTAGCATTGTAGCAGCGTAGGGTGTTGTATGTGTAGGGGGTAGTCAGCAGTAGCATTGTACCAGGGTAGTGTGTTGTATGTGTGTGGGGGGTAGCCAGCAGTAGCATTGTAGCAGCGTAGGGTGTTGTATGTGTAGGGGGTAGCCAGCAGTAGCATTTTAGCAGCGTAAGGTGTTGTATGTGTAGCCAGCAGTAGCATTGTAGCAGCGTAGCAGCGTAGCGTGTTGTATGTGTAGGGGGTAGCCTCCAGTAGCATTGTAGCAGCGTAGTGTGTTGTATGTGTAGGGGGTAGCCAGCAGTAGCATTGTAGCAGCGTAGTGTGTTGTATATGTAGGGGGTAGCCAGCAGTAGCATTGTAGCAACGTAGTGTGTTGTATGTGTAGGAGGTAGCATTGTAGCATTGTAGCAGCGTAGGGTGTTGTATGTGTAGGAGGTAGCCAGCAGTAGCATTGTAGCAGCGTAGTGTGTTGTATGTGTTGGGGGTAGCCAGCAGTAGCATTGTAGCATTGTAGGGTGTTGTATGTGTAGGGGGTAGCCAGCAGTAGCATTGTAGCAGCGTAGGGTGTTGTATGTGTAGGGGGTAGCCAGCAGTAGCATTGTAGCAGCGTAGTGTGTTGTATGTGTAGGGGGTAGCCAGCAGTAGCATTGTAGCAACGTAGGGTGTTGTATGTGTAGGGGGTAGAAAAGTAGCATTGTAGCAGCGTAGTGTGTTGTATGTGTAGGTAGCCAGCAGTAGCATTGTAGCAGCGTAGTGTGTTGTATGTGTAGCCAGCAGTAGCATTGTAGCAGCGTAGGGTGTTGTATGTGTAGGGGGTAGCCAGCAGTAGCATTGTAGCATTGTAGCAGCGTAGTGTGTTGTATGTGTAAGGGGTAGCCAGCAGTAGCATTGTAGCAGCGCAGTGTGTTGTATGTGTAGGTAGCCAGCAGTAGCATTGTAGCAGCGTAGTGTGTTGTATGTGTAGGGGGTAGCCAGCAGTAGCATTGTAGCAGCGTAGGGTGTTGTATGTGTAGGGGTAGCCAGCAGTAGCATTGTAGCAGCGTACGGTGTTGTATGTGTAGCCAGCAGTAGCATTGTAGCAGCGTAGTGTGTTGTATGTGTAGGGGGTAGCCAGCAGTAGCATTGTAGCAGCGTAGGGTGTTGTATGTGTAGCCAGCAGTAGCATTGTAGCAGCGTAGTGTGTTGTATGTGTAGGAGGTAGCCAGCAGTAGCATTGTAGCATTGTAGCAGCGTAGTGTGTTGTATGTGTAGGGGGTAGCCAGCAGTAGCATTGTAGCAGCAAAGTGTGTTGTATGTGTAGGGGGTAGCCAGCAGTAGCATTGTAGCATTGTAGTGTGTTGTATGTGTAGGGGGTAGCCAGCAGTAGCATTGTAGCAGTGTAGTGTGTTGTATGTGTAGGTAGCCAGCAGTAGCATTGTAGCAGCGTAGGGTGTTGTATGTGTAGGGGGTAGCCAGCAGTAGCATTGTAACAGCGTAGTGTGTTGTATGTGTAGCCAGCAGTAGCATTGTAGTAGCGTAGTGTGTTGTATGTGTAGGTAGCCAGCAGTAGCATTGTAGCAGCGTAGGGTGTTGTATGTGTATGTGTAGCCAGCAGTAGCATTGTAGCAGCGTAGTGTGTTGTATGTGTAGGAGGTAGCCAGCAGTAGCATTGTAGCAGCGTAGTAGCGTAGTGTGTTGTATGTGTAGGGGGTAGCCAGCAGTAGCATTGTAGCAGCGTAGTGTGTTGTATGTGTAGGGGGTAGCCAGCAGAAGCATTGTAGTAGCGTAGTGTGTTGTATGTGTAGCCAGCAGTAGCATTGTAGCAGCGTAGTGTGTTGTATGTGTAGGAGGTAGCCAGCAGTAGCATTGTAGCAGCGTAGTGTGTTGTATGTGTAGCCAGCAGTAGCATTGTAGCAGCGTAGTGTGTTGTATGTGTAGGGGGTAGCCAGCAGTAGCATTGTAGCAGCGTAGTGTGTTGTATGTGTAGGGGGTAGCCAGCAGTAGCATTGTAGCAGCGTAGGGTGTTGTATGTGTAGGGGGTAGCCAGCAGTAGCATTGTAGCAGCGTAGGGTGTTGTACGTGTAGGGGGTAGCCAGCAGTAGCAATGTAGCAGCGTAGTGTGTTGTATGTGTAGCCAGCAGTAGCATTGTAGCAGCGTAGGGTGTTGTACGTGTAGGGGGTAGCCAGCAGTAGCATTGTAACAGCGTAGTGTGTTGTATGTGTAGGGGGTAGCCAGCAGTAGCATTGTAGCAGCTTAGGGTGTTGTATGTGTAGGGGGTAGTCAGCAGTAGCATTGTACCAGCGTAGTGTGTTGTATGTGTGTGGGGGGTAGCCAGCAGTAGCATTGTAGCAGCGTAGGGTGTTGTATGTGTAGGGGGTAGCCAGCAGTAGCATTTTAGCAGCGTAAGGTGTTGTATGTGTAGCCAGCAGTAGCATTGTAGCAGCGTAGCAGCGTAGCGTGTTGTATGTGTAGGGGGTAGCCAGCAGTAGCATTGTAGCAGCGTAGTGTGTTGTATGTGTAGGGGGTAGCCAGCAGTAGCATTGTAGCAGCGTAGTGTGTTGTATGTGTAGGGGGTAGCCAGCAGTAGCATTGTAGCAACGTAGTGTGTTGTATGTGTAGGAGGTAGCATTGTAGCATTGTAGCAGCGTAGGGTGTTGTATGTGTAGGAGGTAGCCAGCAGTAGCATTGTAGCAGCGTAGTGTGTTGTATGTGTTGGGGGTAGCCAGCAGTAGCATTGTAGCATTGTAGGGTGTTGTATGTGTAGGGGGTAGCCAGCAGTAGCATTGTAGCAGCGTAGGGTGTTGTATGTGTAGGGGGTAGCCAGCAGTAGCATTGTAGCAGCGTAGTGTGTTGTATGTGTAGGTAGCCAGCAGTAGCATTGTAGCAGCGTAGGGTGTTGTATGTGTAGCCAGCAGTAGCATTGTAGCAGCGTAGTGTGTTGTATGTGTAGGAGGTAGCCAGCAGTAGCATTGTAGCAGCGTAGTGTGTTGTATGTGTATGGGGTAGCCAGCAGTAGCATTGTAGCAGCGTAGGGTGTTGTATGTGTAGGGGGTAGCCAGCAGTAGCATTGTAGCAACGTAGTGTGTTGTATGTGTAGGAGGTAGCCAGCAGTAGCATTGTAGCAGCGTAGGGTGTTGTATGTGTAGGGGGTAGCCAGCAGTAGCATTGTAGCAGCGTAGTGTGTTGTATGTGTAGGTAGCCAGCAGTAGCATTGTAGCAGCGTAGGGTGTTGTATGTGTAGCCAGCAGTAGCATTGTAGCAGCGTAGTGTGTTGTATGTGTAGGGGGTAGCCAGCAGTAGCATTGTAGCAGCGTAGGGTGTTGTATGTGTAGCCAGCAGTAGCATTGCAGCAGCGTAGTGTGTTGTATGTGTAGGGGGTAGCCAGCAGTAGCATTGTAGCAGCGTAGGGTGTTGTATGTGTAGGGGGTAGCCAGCAGTAGCATTGTAGCAGCGTAGTGTGTTGTATGTGTAGGTAGCCAGCAGTAGCATTGTAGCAGCGTAGGGTGTTGTATGTGTAGGGGGTAGCCAGCAGTAGCAGCGTAGCAGCGTAGGGTGTTGTATGTGTAGGGGGTAGCCAGCAGTAGCATTGTAGCAGCGTAGGATGTTGTATGTGTAGGGGGTAGCCAGCAGTAGCATTGTAGCATTGTAGCAGCGTAGTGTGTTGTATGTGTAGGGGGTAGCCAGCAGTAGCATTGTAGCAGCGTAGGGTGTTGTATGTGTAGCCAGCAGTAGCATTGTAGCATTGTAGGGTGTTTTATGTGTAGGGGGTAGCCAGCAGTAGCATTGTAGCAGCGTAGTGTGTTGTATGTGTAGGGGGTAGCGAGCAGTAGCATTGTAGCAACGTAGTGTGGTGTATGTGTAGGAGGTAGCATTGTAGCATTGTAGCAGCGTAGGGTGTTGTATGTGTAGGGGGTAGCCAGCAGTAGCATTGTAGCAGCGTAGTGTGTTGTATGTGTAGGGGGTAGCCAGCAGTAGCATTGTAGCAGCGTAGGGTGTTGTATGTGTAGGGGGTAGCCAGCAGTAGCATTGTAGCAACGTAGTGTGTTGTATGTGTAGCCAGCAGTAGCATTGTAGCAGCGTAGTGTGTTGTATGTGCAGGAGGTAGCCAGCAGTAGCATTGTAGCAGCGTAGTGTGTTGTATGTGTAGGTAGCCAGCAGTAGCATTGTAGCAGCGTAGTGTGTTGTATGTGTAGGGGGTAGCCAGCAGTAGCATTGTAGCAGCGTAGTGTGTTGTATGTGTAGTGCAGTAGCATTGTAGCAGCGTAGTGTGTTGTATGTGTAGGTAGCCAGCAGTAGCATTGTAGCAGCGTAGTGTGTTGTATGTGTAGGAGGTAGCAAGCAGTAGCATTGTAGTAGCGTAGTGTGTTGTATGTGTAGGGGGTAGCCAGCAGTAGCATTGTAGCAGCGTAGTGTGTTGTATGTGTAGGGGGTAGCCAGCAGTAGCATTATAGCAGCGTAGTGTGTTGTATGTGTAGGGGGTAGCCAGCAGTAGCATTGTAGCAGCGTAGGATGTTTTATGTGTAGGGGGTAGCATTGTAGCAGCGTAGTGTGTTGTATGTGTAGGAGGTAGCCAGCAGTAGCATTGTAGCAGCGTAGGGTGTTGTTTGTGTAGGGGGTAGCCAGCAGTAGCATTGTAGCAGCGTAGTGTGTTGTATGTGTAGGGGGTAGTCAGCAGTAGCATTGTAGCAGCGTAGGGTGTTGTATGTGTAGCCAGCAGTAGCATTGTAGCATTGTAGGGTGTTGTATGTGTAGGGGGTAGCCAGCAGTAGCATTGTAGCAGCGTAGTGTGTTGTATGTGTAGGGGGTAGCCAGCAGTAGCATTGTAGCAGCGTAGTGTGTTGTATGTGTAGGTAGCCAGCAGTAGCATTGTAGCAGCGTAGTGTGTTGTATGTGTAGGGGGTAGCCAGCAGTAGCATTGTAGCAGCGTAGTGTGTTGTATGTGTAGGGGGTAGCCAGCAGTAGCATTGTAGCAGCGTAGTGTGTTGTATGTGTAGGGGGTAGCCAGCAGTAGCATTATAGCAGCGTAGTGTGTTGTATGTGTAGGTAGCCAGCAGTAGCATTGTAGCAGCGTAGTGTGTTGTATGTGTAGGGGGTAGCCAGCAGTAGCATTGTAGCAGCGTAGTGTGTTGTATGTGTAGGGGGTAGCCAGCAGTAGCATTGTAGCAGCGTAGTGTGTTTTATGTGTAGGTAGACAGCAGTAGCATTGTAGCAGCGTAGGGTGTTGTATGTGTAGGGGGTAGCATTGTAGCAGCGTAGTGTGTTGTATGTGTAGGGACTAGCCAGCAGTAGCATTGTAGCAGCGTAGGGTGTTGTATGTGTAGGGGGTAGCCAGCAGTAGCATTGTAACAGCGTAGGGTGTTGTATGTGTAGGGGGTAGCCAGCAGTAGCATTGTAGCAGCGTAGGGTGTTGTATGTGTAGGGGGTAGCCAGCAGTAGCATTGTAGCAACGTAGTGTGTTGTATGTGTAGGAGGTAGCATTGTAGCATTGTAGCAGCGTAGGGTGTTGTATGTGTAGGGGGTAGCCAGCAGTAGCATTGTAGCAGCGTAGTGTGTTGTATGTGTAGCCAGCAGTAGCATTGTAGCAGCGTAGTGTGTTGTATGTGTAGGGGGTAGCCAGCAGTAGCATTGTAGCAGCGTAGGGTGTTGTATGTGTAGCCAGCAGTAGCATTGTAGCAGCGTAGGGTGTTGTATGTGTAGGTAGCAGTAGCATTGTAGCATTGTAGCAGCGTAGGGTGTTGTATGTGTAGGAGGTAGCCAGCAGTAGCATTGTAGCAGCGTAGTGTGTTGTATGTGTAGGTAGCCAGCAGTAGCATTGTAACAGCGTAGTGTGTTGTATGTGTAGGGGGTAGCCAGCAGTAGCATTGTAGCAGCGTAGGGTGTTGTATGTGTAGGGGGTAGCCAGCAGTAGCATTGCAGCAGCGTAGGGTGTTGTATGTGTATGGGGTAGCATTGTAGCATTGTAGCAGCGTAGTGTGTTGTATGTGTAGGGGGTAGCCAGCAGTAGCATTGTAGCAGCGCAGGGTGTTGTATGTGTATGGGGTAGCATTGTAGCATTGTAGCAGCGTAGTGTGTTGTATGTGTAGGAGGTAGCCAGCAGTAGCATTGTAGCATTGTAGCAGCGTAGGGTGTTGTATGTGTAGCCAGCAGTAGCATTGTAGCAGCGTAGGGTGTTGTATGTGTAGGGGGTAGCCAGCAGTAGCATTGTAGCAGCGTAGTGTGTTGTATGTGTAGCCAGCAGTAGCATTGTAGCAGCGTAGTGTGTTGTATGTGTAGGTAGCCAGCAGTAGCATTGTAGCAGCGTAGTGTGTTGTATGTGTAGGGGGTAGCATTGTAGCAGCGTAGTGTGTTGTATGTGTATGTGGTCCAGCAGTGGCATTGTATCAGCGTAGGGTGTTGTATGTGTAGCCAGCAATAGCATTGTAGCAGCGTAGTGTGTTGTATGTGTATGTGGTCCAGCAGTAGCATTGTATCAGCGTAGGGTGTTGTATGTGTAGCCAGCAGTAGCATTGTAGCAGCATAGTGTGTTGTATGTGTAGGAGGTAGCCAGCAGTAGCATTGTAGCAGCGTAGGGTGTTGTATGTGTATGTGGTCCAGCAGTAGCATTGTAGCAGCGTAGTGTGTTGTATGTGTAGTGCAGTAGCATTGTAGCAGCGTAGTGTGTTGTATGTGTAGGGGGTAGCCAGCAGTAGCATTGTAGCAGCGTAGTGTGTTGTATGTGTAGGGGGTAGCCAGCAGTAGCATTGTAGCAGCGTAGTGTGTTGTATGTGTAAGGGGTAGCCAGCAGTAGCATTGTAGCAGCGTAGTGTGTTGTATGTGTAGGTAGCCAGCAGTAGCATTGTAGCAGCGTAGGGTGTTGTATGTGTAGGGGGTAGCCAGCAGTAGCATTGTAGCAGCGTAAGGTGTTGTATATGTAGGGGGTAGCCAGCAGTAGCATTGTAGCAGCGTAAGGTGTTGTATGTGTAGGGGGTAGCCAGCAGTAGCATTGTAGCAACGTAGTGTGTTGTATGTGTAGGAGGTAGCATTGTAGCATTGTAGCAGCGTAGGGTGTTGTATGTGTAGGAGGTAGCCAGCAGTAGCATTGTAGCAGCGTAGTGTGTTGTATTTGTAGGGGGTAGCCAGCAGTAGCATTGCAGCAGCGTAGTGTGTTGTATGTGTAGGAGGTAGCCAGCAGTAGCATTGTAGCAGCGTAGGGTGTTGTATGTGTAGGGGGTAGTCAGCAGTAGCATTATAGCAGCGTAGTGTGTTGTATGTGTAGCCAGCAGTAGCATTGTAGCAGCGTCGGGTGTTGTATGTGTAGCCAGCAGTAGCATTGTAGCAGCGTAGGGTGTTGTATGTGTAGGGGGTAGCCAGCAGTAGCATTGTAGCATTGTAGCAGCGTATGGTGTTGTATGTGTAGGGGGTAGCCAGCAGTAGCATTGCAGCAGCGTAGTGTGTTGTATGTGTATGGGGTAGCCAGCAGTAGCATTGTAACAGCGTAGTGTGTTGTATTTGTAGGGGGTAGCCAGCAGTAGCATTGTAGCAGCGTAGTGTGTTGTATGTGTAGGGGGTAGCCAGCAGTAGCATTGTAACAGCGTAGGGTGTTGTACGTGTAGCCAGCAGTAGCATTGTAGCATTGTAGGGTGTTGTATGTGTAGGGGGTAGCCAGCAGTAGCATTGTAGTAGCGTAGGGTGTTGTATGTGTAGGGGGTAGCCAGCAGTAGCATTGTAGCAGCGTAGTGTGTTGTATGTGTAGGGGGTAGTCAGCAGTAGCATTGTAGCAGCGTAGGGTGTTGTATGTGTAGGGGGTAGTCAGCAGTAGCATTGTAGCAGCGTAGGGTGTTGTATGTGTAGCCAGCAGTAGCATTGTAGCATTGTAGGGTGTTGTATATGTAGGGGGTAGCCAGCAGTAGTATTGTAGCAGCGTAGTGTGTTGTATGTGTAGGGGGTAGCCAGCAGTAGCATTTTAGCAGCGTAGTGTGTTGTATGTGTAGGTAGCCAGCAGTAGCATTGTAGCAGCGTAGTGTGTTGTATGTGTAGGGGGTAGCTAGCAGCAGAGGTCGCGTTAACCGACAAATGTCCGTCATTGACGGATTTTTTTGAAGGATGACGGAAAATTCTGAAGTCTGTCCGTCATTTTGACGGATCAATTATCAGGGTGATGATAAATAAATCACAAGTTTAAGTAGACCTACGCCTCTATCGAGTAGAGCAAATATGCATTTCAATTAGGTATAGTTATCAGCGCAGATAATTTCATGCTACTATCGTTTGCCTTTCTCCCTCTCTCCCTGCTTGTCATACCATGCGCCGCAGCTGGGCTGTGCGGCTGGCTGCAGCAGAGCGCGCGCCTCTGCGCTTGCTCAAAATAATGAATTAAAAGACGTTGCCACCATAGCCTACACGTGTGACTTCGACTTTAAGATTCAGAACTATGTGTAGACCTAGGCCTACTACATTTACCGACTATCTGATTTTCTGCCAATGACGAAGTTTTCCCTCTATCGCCCTTCATAGAAGCATTGTTTCATAACTCCTCGCTTGAAACATAAACAAATATACGAATAGCATTTGCTAGCCAGAACCTTCACTCAAAGGCAACGCAGGTCTAAAACGGCTTCAGGACATTAACTAATAAAAACGACGGATATTCAAGAGCCTAAATATTACCAGGCAACACTTACAACTTGGCAAACGTTGCCAGAAACGGCTAACCTTCTCTCATTTTGATAGCTGGTTCACCCATTATAGGCGATATATTTTCTAATTCAGACAACTTTACCGCGCATCCCAGAGCCAACATACAAGCCGATGGGGCTACGTATAGAGAGGCTCCCTTTACCGTCGCTGATATTTTTCAACTAAGTTTTGCGAAATCTGGTCGTCTTCCCATTGTAGGCTTCACAGTGCCTTTGTCGACTGCCTGGGCTAAACCTTTCTGGTTCAAGACGGCTTTCCTTTCCATCGTGCATGTGAAGCCCAACGCTTCACTGCGCCTTTGTATTACAATCGGTGCATTAATCAGAGCCAAACGAGTGACTGACAGCTGCACCTGCACGCGTCTTTTAAAAAAGTGCTTGTGGTGACCATAGCGCTGAACACTGAATCAGACGCGCGTCATGAGAGATATCTGCAGCTTTTTAAACAGTGCAATGAGGGGGGCAGAGAGAGAAAGTGGAAAGCAAAATTGACTCCATCCTCAAAGTTGGAGAATGAACGTCGAGTGAAAGGGGGTGTATTCACAGCGGTTTACTCTCAATTGGCCGCAATTGCGCATGTGTTGTTCCCGGTGCGGGGTCGCGACCCCCCACATTGAGAAACGAGATGGATAATTTAAAAAATAGGCGATGACGGATTTTTTTCGACCCTGTCCGTCAAAATGACGGACTGTGAAAAAGTCTAGCGCAACCTCTGGCTAGCAGTAGCATTGTAGCAGCGTAGTGTGTTGTATGTGTAGTGCAGTAGCATTGTAGCAGCGTAGTGTGTTGTATGTGTAGGGGGTAGCCAGCAGTAGCATTGTAACAGCGTAGGGTGTTGTACGTGTAGCCAGCAGTAGCATTGTAGCATTGTAGGGTGTTGTATGTGTAGGGGGTAGCCAGCAGTAGCATTGTAGCAGCGTAGTGTGTTGTATGTGTAGCCAGCAGTAGCATTTTAGCATTGTAGGGTGTTGTATGTGTAGGAGGTAGCCAGCAGTAGCATTGTAGCAACGTAGGGTGTTGTATGTGTAGGTAGCCAGCAGTAGCATTGTAGTAGCGTAGGGTGTTGTATGTGTAGCCAGCAGTAGCATTGTAGCATTGTAGGGTGTTGTATGTGTAGGGGGTAGCCAGCAGTAGCATTGTAGCAGCGTAGTGTGTTGTATGTGTAGCCAGCAGTAGCATTGTAGTAGCGTAGGGTGTTGTATGTGTAGGTAGCCAGCAGTAGCATTGTAGCAGCGTAGGGTGTTGTATGTGTAGCCAGCAGTAGCATTGTAGCAGCGTAGTGTGTTGTATGTGTAGGGGGTAGCCAGCAGTAGCATTGTAGCAGCGTAGTGTGTTGTATGTGTAGGGGGTAGCCAGCAGTAGCATTGTAACAGCGTAGGGTGTTGTACGTGTAGCCAGCAGTAGCATTGTAGCATTGTAGGGTGTTGTATGTGTAGGGGGTAGCCAGCAGTAGCATTGTAGCAGCGTAGTGTGTTGTATGTGTAGCCAGCAGTAGCATTTTAGCATTGTAGGGTGTTGTATGTGTAGGAGGTAGCCAGCAGTAGCATTGTAGCAACGTAGGGTGTTGTATGTGTAGGTAGCCAGCAGTAGCATTGTAGTAGCGTAGGGTGTTGTATGTGTAGCCAGCAGTAGCATTGTAGCATTGTAGGGTGTTGTATGTGTAGGGGGTAGCCAGCAGTAGCATTGTAGCAGCGTAGTGTGTTGTATGTGTAGCCAGCAGTAGCATTGTAGTAGCGTAGGGTGTTGTATGTGTAGGTAGCCAGCAGTAGCATTGTAGCAGCGTAGGGTGTTGTATGTGTAGCCAGCAGTAGCATTGTAGCAGCGTAGTGTGTTGTATGTGTAGGGGGTAGCCAGCAGTAGCATTGTAGCAGCGTAGTGTGTTGTATGTGTAGGGGGTAGCCAGCAGTAGCATTGTAGCAGCGTAGGGTGTTGTATGTGTAGCCAGCAGTAGCATTGTAGCAGCGTAGGGTGTTGTATGTGTAGGGGGTAGCCAGCAGTAGCATTGTAGCATTGTAGTGTGTTGTATGTGTAGGGGGTAGCCAGCAGTAGCATTGTAGCATTGTAGGGTGTTGTATGTGTAGGGGGTAGCCAGCAGTAGCATTGTAGTAGCGTAGGGTGTTGTATGTGTAGGGGGTAGCCAGCAGTAGCATTGTAGCAGTGTAGGGTGTTGTATTTGTAGGAGGTAGGGCAGGAAGGTGCAAAGTCACACATGCACACCGTCTCTTGGTGGTGGATGTCCGAGATATTGCAGGTAAGGTGCAGACCAATAATAACCTCCTGACTACCAGCAGTTCATTTTTGTCCTCTCTAGAGGACATTTGTAAACCGCAATATCTCCCACCCCATAAACACTACTGTGCTAACTCCCAATGGTCTTTGAAGAGGACATTCAGAACTTTCCAATGATACCATGTGTGTAGGGGTGGGGTTTTGGGAACTCTATATTTCTTTGCAAGGAAAATGGTGTCCATTAAAAATAGGCCGCTTTTGGCGAAAGGGAAAGTAAATGCATAATACTTTAAAGTGGGCAATTATTGTCTTAAAACATCATCTTTATATGTTATTTCAATCTCTTCAGAGCACAATTAAACCATTTCTGAATGAATGTAACATTATTTAATTCCCATATTTAGGCGTTAAAGAAATGTCTTTGAAAATGGACATTGGTAGTGACATCTTCCATTTTGTTAGTATTTTTCTCGTCAGAAAGTCAGTATCAGAATCAGAAGGAGAGACACTTTACAGCACATTATTGATAAATAATCCTAGATGTGATGTTTGAGGAAGATGCTGAAGATTCAGAGACCTCTTAGGATTCATTTCAAGCAGGGTTAGGGTTAGGGTTAGGGTTAGGGTTAGGGTTAGGGTTAGGGTTCCCTAACCCTAATCAGAAACCATGGGTGTCATGGTTACACTAAAACCATGGTTAACTATAATCCCTGGTAAATCTTTGGTAAAACCATGATTACTTTTCATAGTACAACCATGGTTAATTTTTCTAAGGGCTACTACTATGACAGCTACTGTACTAGAACTGCTAGCACAATTATGGTAGGTTCACAGTACTTAGAGTAATCATGACATACCATGGTAGAACCATGATAATCATAATAATACCATAATGAACCATGGTCCATTTTCGTAAGGGTAGTTATTCACTAGTCCTAGTCCCTGGTGTGTGTTGTGTAGTTATTCAGTAGTCTGGTGTGTGTGATGTATTTATTCAGTAGTCTGGTGTGTGATGTAGTTATTCAGTAGTCTGGTGTGTGTGTGTGTGATGTAGTTATTCAGTAGTCTGGTGTGTGTGTGTGATGTAGTAATTCAGTAGTCCCTGGTGTGTGTGATGTAGTTATTCAGTAGTCTGGTGTGTGTGTGTGTGTGATGTAGTTATTCAGTAGTCCCTGGTGTGTGTGATGTAGTTATTCAGTAGTCTGGTGTGTGTGATGTAGTTATTCAGTAGTCTGGTGTGTGTGATGTAGTTATTCAGTATTCCCTGGTGTGTGTGATGTAGTTATTCAGTAGTCTGGTGTGTGTGATGTAGTTATTCAGTAGTCTGGTGTGTGTGTGATGTAGTTATTCTGTAGTCTGGTGTGTGTGATGTAGTTATTCAGTAGTCTGGTGTGTGTGATGTATTTATTCAGTAGTCTGGTGTGTGATGTAGTTATTCAGTAGTCTGGTGTGTGATGTTGTTATTCAGTAGTCTGGTGTGTGATGTAGTTATTCAGTAGTCTGTTGTGTGTGATGTAGTTATTCAGTAGTCTGGTGTGTGTGATGTAGTTATTCAGTAGTCTGGTGTGTGTGTGTGTGTGATGTAGTTATTCTGTAGTCTGGTGTGTGTGATGTAGTTATTCAGTAGTCTGGTGTGTATGGTGTATTTATTCAGTAGTCTGGTGTGTGTGATGTAGTTATTCAGTAGTCTGGTGTGTGATGTAGTTATTCAGTATTCTGGTGTGTGATGTAGTTATTCAGTAGTCTGGTGTGTGTGATGTAGTTATTCAGTAGTCTGGTGTGTGTGATGTAGTTATTCAGTAGTCTGGTGTGTGACACACTACTGAATAACTACATCACACACACACCAGACTACTGAATAACTACATCACACACACACCAGACTACTGAATAACTACATCACACACACACCAGACTACTGAATAACTAGATCACACACACCAGGGACTACTGAATGACTATATCAGTATCGATCCTGGCTGATTCACTGTTGTCCTTTTTTACGATGTACTTATTTGATATGAGGATTATTATATTATGATGAAATTAATTAACTATATAAGTATGACTCATCAGTGATATTTTTTTTACAACGTGTTATTTGGTGAAGAGTGTTTCATGATGGGTTCATGTGAACTCTGTAATGAAGCTGTCTATTATATCAGTCCCTCCAGGATTTTGCACTGGGATTTTGTGATTTTTGCGGTCAAAATGTCTGATTTTGTGGCGGCATTTTCTCATTTTTTGCAAAGATTTTGCGGCATTTTCTCATTTTTTGCAAAGATTTTGCACCCCTTTCTGGGTTTTTTTGGTAACTGAAAACCACAATCAGTCTAAGCAGGCTTACGACAAAAGAGAGAGAGATTCAGAAACACACTTCCTATATAATAGAATAATAAAATATTGTCAAAAACTGCCAGAGCGTCTTATAAGCCAGTGCGTCCAATGTGTAAAAAAAATCATGGCCGCGACACTCATAAATCTCTGTCGATATTTTAGAACGACTTCGGGGGAAAACGGGACTGCGCGTTATGAAAAAAATACTTGTGGGTATAGCCTACCAGTAGGCTAATGAAGAGCGTCGCGGGGTACAGTAGCCAGGCTGTATGCAAGCGTTACAATGTCACCTGTTGGAAGACGCCTCTCTCTCTCTCTCTCTCTCTCTCTCTCTCTCTCTCTCTCTCTCTCTCTCTCTCTCTCTCTCTCTCTCTCTCTCTCGTGCTCGTATTGCAAGCTGTTGCATATTATTTGCTTGATGCAAAGTTGTGATGGCATACACGCTCTCGTTGACATGGTTGTGTGCATGGTTGCATGGATTCGCAAGACTTTATTGCAATAACACAGTGAAAGCGTGGAAGGGCCGTTCACTTCCTATCTCGGTGTCCTTGACTGAAACAAGTTGCAAAACTTCACACTTCCGAATCCTTTGCAATCCCTTGCGGCACTACAGTGATTGTTATCAGAAGGCTTGTGCCTACGCATAGACATAGACCCTTAAATTACAAACATTAGCGAACATTGAAAAAAGATCAGACAACGACCGTCGGGTAGCATGCTCATGAAAGCGACAGTGGAGAGTGGAGAAGTTGCGCAAAAATGTAGGCTAACGTAAGATGTTTTCTACTGTGCGACAGCATGACTACATAGGGCCTACACTTCTTTGTCATGGATAAATGGGCAACAATACTTTTTCCAGCCAGGATTGCACAGAAAAGTAGGCTACTGCTGTTAAAAAAAGGTCACGGGTGCAGCACCGACGCCTGCGTGTATGTGTGAGGCAGGGGAGCAGAGAGACACGGAGCAGCTGAGATAAGGGTCGCGACTTCCGAAATAGCAGGCAATTCTTTTTCAATGTTTCAGTGACATAGGCCCTATCAACAAAAATGCTTCCTATTGGTTTTCGTCTCCGGTGGTATTGTAGTCACATTTTTTTTTTTTTTTGACGAAAATATAAATCAATAGGCCTAAACTCCACAGAATGTTGAAGGGGACAAAGGGGAAAATTTGCGGGAATAATGCGGCTTTACAGGAATTACGTGGCATCGTGAAATTATGCGGAATATCATTGAATTTGCATGAATCCACGCGATCGCTGAAACGCGAAAAACTGGTGGGACTGTTATATATATTATATTCTACCAGCAAATAAATAATACATGTAATAGAATTTGAAATGTATTGATGATTGCAAGACAATGGGCCAGTCAAATATATTCCACATATCTGCTGACATTAGACCTGTCAAACATGTTGCACACATCATGATGAAATTAATTAACTGTATAAGTTATCATGAGTTTTCAATGATATATTTTTTTACAACGTGTTATTTGGTGAATCATGAGTGTATCATGATGGGTTCATGTGAACTCTGTTGATCCTGAAAGACATGAAGCTGTCTATCAGCAAATAATACATTTATTTAGAATTTGAAATGGGTGGGATACGTGACGCCTTGTTTTTTCGTAACAAAAAAAAAACGAAACATATAATAATAAAAAAAATGTAATAAAATATTACATATTAAAATATTAATATTAACCCCCTCCCTCCCCCCCCCCCCCCCCCCGTACGACGACGATGTCATCGTCCATCGCATCGTCTCACTGTAAACATAGTCAGCTGTCAATTAGGGGGACATCGCCCAAGCCTAATCCTGGCTGATTCACTGTTGTCATTTTTTACGATGTACTTATTTGGTATGATTATCATATCAAAATGGAATGAATTAACTGTATAAGTTACTGTATCATGACTCATCACTGATATAATTTTTTACAACATCTTATTTGGTGAAGAGTGTATCATGATGGGTTCATGTGAACTCTGATCCTGAAAGAAATGAA
The DNA here is from genome assembly GCF_034702125.1 of Engraulis encrasicolus. Taxonomy (NCBI): domain Eukaryota; kingdom Metazoa; phylum Chordata; class Actinopteri; order Clupeiformes; family Engraulidae; genus Engraulis; species Engraulis encrasicolus. Next base: position 31,540 of record NW_026944944.1, read on the forward strand.
GCTGTCTATCATATATATTATATTCTATCAGCAAATAATACATTGATTTAGAATTTGAAATATCTTGATGATGATTGCAAGACAATGGACCAGTCAAATATATTCCACACATCTGCAGATATTAGACCAGTCAAACATGTTGCGTACATGAGCATACATAATGACATTAGACCAGTCAAACATGCAAAACACATCACACACATCTGCACATTGGACATATCATCAAACATATTGCACAAATCTGTAAACATAAAGATATAAGACTACTACTAGAAGACTAATAAAAGTGTAATCTAAATTTTGTTGTTTTTTTGTTGTTTGTCATACACAGTTTCCCTCCTGGTGTATTAGGTATGGAGATGCAACAGGCCCACAAAACTCACCTGTTGGAGAGGTCCAAGTGTCTGATGGAGGGACTCGCACATCAGGGAAGCTCCACACTGCTCAAGAAGATCTACACTGACCTCTACATCACAGAGGGGGGAGGATGGGGTGTCAATGAAGAACATGAGGTCAGACAGATAGAGGAAGCATCCTGGAGAGAAGAAGATGAAGATGAGGATTCTGATGATTTAGAGGGAGAAGAGGATTCTGATGATTTAGAGGGGGAAGATGAAGAACATGAGATCAAGCAGATAGAGAGGGCATCCTGGAGAGAAGCAGCACAAGGCAGGCCAATCAAATGCAGTGACATCATCAAACACTTATCTGAAAAAGTCAGTCAGCTATCTAAACAAGCCAAACAGATGTCTAAGCAAGTCAAACCTATTGGAATAGTGCTGACAAAGGGCGTGGCTGGCATTGGAAAAACAGTCTCTGTGCAGAAGTTCATTCTGGACTGGGCTGAAGGCACGTCCAATCAGGATGTTGACTACATATTTCCTCTTCCTTTCCGTGAGCTTAATCTGACGAAGGACAAAACCATCAGTCTGGTGGATCTCATTAGGCACTTTTTCTCACATGTGAAGGATCCAAGAGTCTTAACCAGGTTAGAGAACAGGGTCATGTTCATCTTTGATGGTCTAGATGAGTGTCTACTTCCTCTAGATTTTCGCTCCAACCCAGAGTGCTGTGACATGACAAAGTCAGTTCCAGTTGACATGCTGCTGACAAACCTCATCCGGGGCAATCTCCTTCCCTTTGCTCTCCTCTGGATCACCACCCGACCAGCAGCAGCCAATCAGATTCCTCTGGAGTATGTCAGCCAGGTGACAGAAATACGGGGATTTAACGACCTACAGAAGGAAGAATACTTCGTGAAGAAGCTCTGTGATGAGAGCCTGGCCAGCAGAATCATCGCTCACCTGAAGTCATGCAGGAGCCTCTTCATCATGTGCCACATTCCAGTCTTCAGCTGGATTTTAGCTACAGTAGTAGAGAGAACATCAGATGGATCAGGGAGTGTAGAGATGCCAAGGACTCTCACTCAGATGTACACACACTTCCTGATTATTCAAGACATAATTAAAAATAACAAGTACACAGATTCAGACAAGCAAGATGAGAAGATGATTTTCAAACTAGGGAAACTGGCTTTCCAACAGCTGGAGAGGGGAAATCTAATCTTCTATGAGGAAGACCTAAGGCAGTGTGGCATTGATGTCACAGAAGCATCTGTGTACTGGGGAGTTTGTACTCAGATCTTCAGAGAGGAGGCTGGGCTTTACCAGGGAAAAGTTTTCAGCTTTGTGCACCTGAGCATTTAGGAGTTCCTTGCTGCTTTATATGTGTTTCTCTACTTCATCAGCAGAGAGAGAAACATGCCTGATCAAACCTCTCAGCTCTCGGATTTGTTCAGAGCTGCAACACTTCATGACTTACACAAGACTGCGGTGGATCTGACCTTACAGAGTAAGAATGGACACCTGGGGCCTCATTTATCAAGCGTTCTTAGGCACAGATCTGTGCGTAAAGCGTGCGTGCGATCATTCCTGAGCAAAGGGTGGGATTTATGAACATGTACGTGAACGTAGAAATGTGCCTAAATCTACGCACACCTCAGACAATCCGTGCGAGTGGAAGAAACACAAAATTGGAAAAATAATATTGACCGTGCAAGCTACAGTTTGCTTTGAATGACAATGGAGTACAGTGTGCTATTTTACAGTGTTTTCGTTCATGTGTGTCTCCTTCTTTTACTTATTTTGAAACATGGTCCTC
>NW_026944944.1:38699-68699 GCF_034702125.1 Engraulis encrasicolus
ATGCTCCCTTCTGATCTGTGTAAACAGGTTTTGTCCTCTTGTTGGGAAGCTGACATGTTGGTGAAATTTTGGAAGTACTGTTTTGAGATTTCCGTGGTTAAAATCTCCCAAGACCACTGTGAAGGCATCTGGGTGTGCATCTTGTTGTTCACTGATGCCCCGATGCAGTTCATTCAGTGCCTCGCTTCTGACGCTGTTGTTGTTGCTGGGAGCGAGATACACTGTGACTAGTAGGATAGCAGATATTTCTCTGGGTAAGTAGAAGGGTCGGCACTTGATGATCATGAACTCCACTAGTGGAGAGCAGTGCCTCTGTACCACCATAGCATTATTGCACCAAGCATCATGTGTGTAGACACATATTCCTCCCCCTCGTTTTTTCTCTGCAAGGGCTCTGTCCGCTCGGTGGCACGTTAGTTGTTCCAGTTGTAAAGCCGAGTCGGGTATGCCGTCGTTCAGCCACGATTCTGTGAACACCGTCACACAGCAGTTCCTCACGGTTTTGTTCGCTGATCTTAGTAGCCGTATGTCATCTATCTTATTGTCCAGAGATCTTACGTTTGCCAAGAGAATTGATGGTATTGCTGGACGAGTTGGGTTGGCTGCAAGCCGTGTTTCGACGCCACCTCGTTTGCCCCTTTTCCTAATTCTGGAGCATCGCTTTCGGCGTCTCCATGTAGGCGAGGCAGACGGGTCCGATGTAGTCCTATGCCGCCGAAGTATTCCCAGTTCTTCCAGCGTCTCTGTTGGTATATCCAATACATCGCTTAAGTTGTCCATTCTTATCTGCAACAGCTGTTGCCGACTGTACGTGCGTTCCGACATAGTTTCCGACGATAGACATTTCGAAAGACACATTTTAACACAAATAAACACTGAAAGTTGGGAAAGCAAGGAGCTAAGCAAAACAGAAACAAACCAAATCAAGATGGCCAACGTGGAGCCTACTGCCAGGAGCAAGTGGAAGAAGTCCAGTATATAGGGGCAGGTAATTAAGCACAGGTGATCCCTCGCAGGTGTCCAGGGTCATAATCAGTGCCAATGAGCTTGTAATCAGTGGGGCGATGCAGCGCAGCCGAGCCGAGGAGGAGTCGCGGACGTCACACACACACACACACACACACACTCTCTCTCTCTCTGCACTGCATCCATCCTATCAGAAACACTCTTATAACCTCTCCACATGTGTGTGTGTGCGTGTGCGTGTGTGTATGTTGTTGAGGTGTGTGTTTGGTGCTGATGTGTAGGTTGTCTAACTATATTCTGATGTCTCTCCCAGGCTGGAGTGGTGTCCTCTGTCAGGGCAGAGTTGTTCCTGTATGGCCTCTGCCCTGACCTCACACTCCTCACGTCTCACAGAGCTGACACTGAAGAGCAGATCGTCATTATCATTACTGACTGTGTCGTCCTCAGCTGGGTGTCATCCAGACTGCAAGCCCTGGAGGTTGAGGTACTAAACATTCACTCTGCACACCCCCCCTCTCCTCTCCAACGATCTCAGTCAGAACAGACAGATAACAGGCAACATGCAGCAAAAAGAACTAGACCAGTTGTTAACCACTTCATCCTCATCCAACTAACTGGGACAAACTTACTGTAACTGAGTTCACAGGGCAACTGTGTGTGTGTGTGTGTGTGCGTGCGTGCGTGCGTGCGTGCGTGCGTGCGTGCGTGGGTGCGTGCGTGCGTGTTGTAATTTGTGTGTGTACAGTGTCATGATACTAGATGTGTGTGTTTCTTTCTCCCAGCCTGAAGGGGTATTATCTGACAGAGGAGATCTGCTCCTCTCTGGTCTCTGCTCTGACCTCACACACATCTACACTCTCTGGGAGAAGCCTGGAGAAAGAGAAGGTGGACCGATTATGTTCAACTCTTAGTCATCAAGACTGCAGACTGGAGAGACTAATGTAAGCAACTCTTTATGTCTGTGTGTGTGTGTGTGTGTGTGTGTGTGTGTGTGTGTGTGTGTGTGTGTGTGTGTGTGTGTGTGTGTGTGTGTGTGCGCGTGTGTATGCATGCGTGCGTGCGTGTTATGATCCTCTCCATCTGCCAGGCTACTGTAGGCCCTCCACCCTCCTGAAGAACACACTCACACACACAGACACACACAGTGTCACGACTAGGGCTGGGTAAAATAATCGATTCAATCGATAATCGATCGATATCATTTAAAATTCACATAATCGATTCACAGGGCACAAAATCGATTTTTTTGCTCTTTTTCTTTTTGTTCTTTTTATTTCATTTAGGTCTATGGAAAATACCCAGTAGGTATTAGTCAATTAGGCCTAGGCCTACTTATTACAAATCAGCAATCTGTTAACACTGTCAAGCCACAGCCCTTTGACATTTTTATATAAAAATAGGCAACAGCATCTTTTGGGGGAAATCCTTGCACCAAAAAGGGAACGGATTGAATCGATTCGGAGTGAATCGAATTGAATCGAATCGAATCGTGATTAATCGATTCAAAACCCTCAGAATCGAAATCGAATCGATACAGGAACATAGCTTCAATACCCAGCCCTAGTCACGACTTCAGAGACTCCACTTCCACTCACAGACTCCAATTCCACACAATGAGCACCAATCAGGTACACTTCACCAGTCTATTAAGGAACTGAGTGCTACTAATCACTTGATCACCACCCTCAGCTGAAAGACACTGTCCACCTGTTCTTCATTGCCTCATTTGAGATGCTTTTTAAGTTCAGCCTTTTATTTCAGTTCTTGTCTGATCTCGCTTGTGTCAAGACCCCTTTGTTTTCCGCCTGTGTAAGAGAGTACCTCCATTAATGTTATGAAGCTCATACTTACCTTTTGTTATACTTACCTTTTTGAGTTCCACGTTTTGCTCCAATTTGAAAAAAAGCTTGGTCACGCAAGGAACAACTCGGATTTTACCCTTTTTTGTTTTTTATTGAAATTAAATTGTTGATGATGCTTAGGATTTAAAAATGACAAAAAATAACACACGCAAACAATCCAATCTGATTAAGTAAGTAATCAAAGAACAAACAATAGATACAGCTTTTAGCTCTTCACTGACTACTTAAGTCGATTGCAAACAATTTCTGAACACACATCTTGCATGTGCTCATCACCATGACTGAAGTCCTTATTAGGGGTCTTACACACCAAGGCGGTAAAGCGTCGCGGAACGGCCACGTTTTTTACCGGCGTCTGTGAAAATACATTGAACCCTATCTGTCCTTACACACCAATCGGCGGTAGTCGGGCGTCAGCGGCGCGGGAGCTGGCTCCGCGCCGCGCTGCATTTGGAAAATAGAACTCGAGCGTATTTTTCACGCCGGCGACCGGCGGTGTCTCATTCAAATGAATGGCAAAGTAGCATGCTAGCTTTGGCTGTGGCTAGGGTTTTGAATAGGACTGGCCGCGCACGCCGACGCTGTCAGTGTGCAAGGCAGAGAAAAGCACGCCGGCCAAAACTAAGCAGAAAGACCGCGTCCATCCTGCGACCGTTCCGTTCCGCCTTGGTATGTTTTGGCCCTTATCTGGAAGCATTCACATAAGGTAAGTATTTTAGAAAAGTCAATCTCTCTCACACACACTCTCTCTCACTCTCTCTCTCTCTCTCTCTCTCTCTCTCTCTCTCTCTCTCTCTCTCTCTCTCTCACACACACACACTGCTGTAACATCTGTAACTGCTGTAACATCTGTTCTAAATGATTTTATTTCTGCCCTGGACACAAAAAAATCATGTTGCGCACTCTTTGTTGACCTTTCCAAGGCATTTGATACTGTTGATTTCAAAATAATGTTGCATAGACTTAGGGCAATAGGTTTTAGTAGTCCAGTGTTACAATGGTTTTCAAATTATGTAATTGGCAGGACACAGTGTGTTGCATTAGAGAACCTTCAATCAGTCCTACTTACCATAAAAGCAGGTGTCCCGCAAGGCCAATCCTGTTTTCTCTGTATATTAATGATATAGATAAGGGCCTAAACCCAGCCAAAGTACATCTGTATGCTGATGATACCATTTTCTACACCGTTGGTACCTCAGTGCAAGATGTTTTGGCCTCTTTACAAACTTCCTTCATATCTATTCGAAATGCATTATTGCAATTGAAATTAGCACTAAATAAAAATAAAACGAAGTATATGATTTTCACACGCTCAAGATCTTGCCCTGATGGTAACTTAGCAACACTTGATGGTACCTTCCTGGAGCGGGTTCATTCTTATAAAGATCTTGGCATTTGGCTAGACCAAAAGCTCACAGGTACACATAAATAATCTTTTAACAAAGCTAAGACCTAAGGTTGTTTTTTATTTTCGTTTGAAAAAAAGGCTGGTTCAACGTATTTTTTTCTCAGTGTTGGATTATGGGGATACAATTTATATGCATGCGAACTTATGTCTCCTCAAGAAGCTGGATGCAGTTTATCATTCAGCATTGCGATTTGTAACAGGTGCCCCCTCAAGAACCCACCATTGTGATCTGTACTCTTAAGTTCAATGGCCATCCTTGTATTTAAGGCGTAAATTGCATATGTTACTTTTTATTGCAAAGGCACTGTTGGGCAAACTTCCCTATTATATCTGTAATTTATTGACTTTTTGTACTTTATCTTATGGCACACGTTCCTCACACAAGTTACTACTACAGTCTTGTACTCTTCGCACTGAATTAGCCCTCCTCTCGTCTTTGGGTCGTCACCGACCCGTTTTCAACTTTGACTGTGTAAAGGAGCCCTTTATGTTTAGTTTCTTGTGTCAAGGCTTTTTGACTTCATCAGCCACCTCTATTTTAACAAAATAAAGCAAAAACATTTTTTTTTTCATAAATTCTGTAATGCTGTATCAGAAAATATAGCACTTGTGGTGTTCGGGTCGTTTTCGACCCAGTTCATAATAAGTAGCTTATAGAGCAATCATTACAGCCAAAACTGAAATAAGAAATACGAAATGAACTGCGAGGTAAAATAGATATTGCCAGCTCATTTACCATATCATCATTTGAGCTCATGGGGCAGCATGACATAATGAGAATATTGAAGAGTTCAGATGCACAACCCCCTCATTTTTATTTAATACAAAGCTATCAAAATTGCATAATTTTTTATTTTAATTATGTAATATAACTATTTATATGTATTATCAAGTACATGAATGTAAACCAAACCAACAACTGGGTTCTCTAAAAATATAGAAGTGCAGGTCTTCAGAAATGGAGTTAGGGGGTTTTGCATCTGAACTCTTATGTATAAAAGCCCACAAGTGTGGACTTTTCCGTGTCATTTTGACGGGGGGGGATTTGCGTCATTTCAGCATATAGATCAATTTAGTCTGGGCATAGTTCAGCATGCTCTCATTTAACAATGGAATAGTGTATCTAATTAGGGTTCTAAAAGTATTTTGATTATTGTATGACAAGAAAAAAGACATAAGGAGATAAAAAATAATATCGCCTTCAAATATCGCCTTCAAATAACACTAGCAGTTTTCTGTTTATATATTGAGCATTATTTACTTGTAATAAATGTACAAGTATGACTCGACAGTGACTTTTACCCTATATCACTGTAAAGGTAAACCTAAGCTAGAGAGTGAATCCAGATGAGGGCTGAAAAGTGTTTACAGGAAATTTGACGAAAAAAATAATAAATTTTCAGGGTTATATAAATACAATGTGAGGTGGCTAGCATATTTTCTCTGTGCCTGTGTCCCATTTCCAGGGTAAAAAATTGAGAGAAGATATACAATCACACAGGTTTTAGATCATGTTTTTTTATAACAATGAGGAGGAGGACAAACTGCAAACTGCACTAATAATCAAATATATAACAAGGACATAGTCTAATTACAACATTACAAGGTTGAAACATGCATCAAACACCATTATTCCTGGACATTTCGATGCAATTTTAAGGCCAGAGTCAATTTAAGGGCCCTGCGGCGGCCATCTTGAAAATGAGGCCTTTCCTGAAGTCAGATTTTGGCAGATTTTTAGTATGTTGTTAAGTACATCTGATAGTACTGTAAACCACTGAGAAACCTTTTGTTAGAATTTTTTTGGGGTTAGGTGTATTTTTCTCATAAATGCACTCGTCTACATGCAGTGCTGCCCATCATCTATGCTTCATCTATGCTTCTGGGGGATAGGTGTCCCTTCTCTGCTTCTGAAGTTCTGAGTAGCCTATGCTTAAGGGTAGGAGATAGAGAGAGGAGGACAACTAACTTTATTTTCCTGATTATGAGCCCTGGCCAGTGAATCTCAATATAAAACAAGTATCCATACCATACACAAGCAGGTAATTGGAGTGCTTCTGGGTCTTCACCTTTTTTCCTTGGTGCTCATCAGTGTAGGGGCTCTCAAACTTGGTCCAGGAAGACAGATGCTGAGGCACTCAAGGCTGCAATTTTTTTACTTTTTTATTTGGCTACAATGCCTACGCGTTTCGGCCCTTATGGCCTTCTTCAGGGCGTATCAATCCTTGATACGCCCTGAAGAAGGCCATAAGGGCCGAAACGCGTAGGCATTGTAGCCAAATAAAAAAGTAAAAAAATTGCAGCCTTGAGTGCCTCAGCATCTGTCTTCCTGGACCAAGTATCCATACCATTTTCTTTAAGCAAAAACTGAAAATGCAAACACACACACACACACACACACAGACACACACACACACACACACACACACACACACACACACACACACACACACACACACACACAGGCCCGTTGCGTTAAGGTAAGCAACGTAGGCAGTTGCCTAGGGCCCCCGAGTAGGAGGGGCCCCCGAGTAGGAGGGGCCCCCAAGGACGACAGGTTATAGCTTTATAATAAGACACTGTCAATTGTATGAAGGGCTCTGCTGCGAGGGAAGCAACAGCGCCTCCCTAATACCCCCTGCTCGAGGGGGCCCTCTTTAAAAATGGTTTGCATCAGCGACAGCGTCAAGTCAAGTGCCGAAAGTTATAGCGCAACGACAGTCAAAGTACCCCCAGCTGGAGGGGGCCCCCCTTGGCATCAGAGAAAACGTGAAATCCAGCGCAAATACAAACTGAAAATTAAGCGACATAATCTCTCTCTGTGAATGTTGCACAGACGCCAGTTTAGGCCTATATTACATTTTTTTTTGGCTCCAGACAGTTGCTTTTATAATAAGAGTTACTCTCGAAGACAGCATTACTCTGTAGGCCCTACTGCAACCAAACTGTCCCAGGCCAGTTGACATCGCACAGTAGGCGGCGAGATGCTTCATTTACAGTGTATAGAACTTATCAGTCTGTGAAGTGCTGTAACAAGCACTGTGGGCACACGTCAAGAGATTGTTCAATAACGCGCCATTTCTCGACACGGAACTCTTTTTTGGATGTTGACAAATGCAAGAAGAAACGAATGAACAATGTGCAATGCATATGACCTTTATTTCAGATAACATGAGTCAACACACGTGAGCTGAGTGGGATAGCTAAATTGTAGCACAATCCCTTTCTAGCTATCAGCTATGATGTGGATTACAAGTTGGAACTTGGGAACATTATTGTGGAAACGTGTGGATTACAGTGAGAGGTTGGGATACATTCTGCGGTCAAGACAACGCAAGGTAAGGGCACTGGGATATTTGTAGCCTGTGATTGTAACCACGGAGTAACGCAGGTGGTTGTTCTTGGTCGCTACAGTTACAGTAGTCTGTCTATTCGTGCCCACGTTTGATTTTTTTCCTGATAGAAGACACATCTAGGCTGTGTGTTATCCTTAGCGATGTGTTTTTATGCTTTGTCACTACTGGAGACATGGAGATGACATCTTCCTTAACTAATATCATACTTGCATACGTGTAACCTGCTGACATGAGGAAGACGGTATAAAAAACGTTGCCACCATTTTGTCAGCTGTCGGTCAATTTGCCTGTCATTCGCCAGAGATAGGATGCTGCATAGATAGTGAGACGCTGTGAGACTTTGTCTCATTTTTATTTATTTTTAACCTTTTTATTCTTCTTCTACTTTTACTTCTTAACTTTCTTCTTGTTCTTTTTGTAATCGCACTTTTTCTATAATAAATTGTATCCTGATCGATCCTTTTAACTAGGAAGTCAAGACTTATTTTATTTTTACAAGTGAGTCAACTAAAACACAACGCCGAGTATTCATCCTTCAATTTTTATTGGAGAAGAGAATTTTGGAAACGTCCAAAATCTAACAACCACCTGTCCACTCGCGGCCCCAGTGTCCCAACCTATCGAGCCGTCCAGCAGTGGTTCCCCAATCCCCATCTCCGACGGGCCGAACCACATTAGCTCGAGCTTACGATTTTAGTTTTAAACAACTTGTCAGTGATTTTAGCACATTTTGCCGCATCCAAATTAGGGTATGCGTTATCTTTTCTTGCGCTTGTCATGTAGCCACTCTTATTTCTCCATTTTGCGTCCTGTCGTCCACCAGAGTTTTAAGCCAGGTGGTCGTCAACTACTATCGAGGTGATGATTAGTTTTGTCAAGTGGGGGTCTGTAGGGAGGGACGGGCCTTAGAGAACCGAAGTTTTTCATTGGACTAGCCCAATGTGCATCAGAAGAAGCATCGATGTGTCATTTTTTTTACGGGTGCAGACAATAAAAAATAATTGATATATATTTTTATTATTATTTCGGGCCCTGGGAGGGCCCGAGACGCGTGAGGGCCCACCGGGATTTGCCCGGTACGCCAGATGGCCAGTCCAGCCCTGAACTCGAACCTACTGGGATAAAAAAAACTGGGGCTCTGACCACTACACCACAGAGCCAGGTTTTATGGGAGAGTCAGCACACATCCACAATGGCCACTCCATCATAGATCCTTCATTAAAAAATCCTATTTCCCTTGTTTCTCTATGGTAATTATATACGGGTCGAAAACGACCCGAATACCATAGATGTAACTACTGTGAATAAAATAAAAAATAAAAATGCGAGACAAAAATTGCTTTTCAAGATGTGTTCTACTACTGCACAGTGATTTCCAGGTAGCAATAAATCTGTGTAATTTCTTATATTACATCTTAGAGGTTACTTTTTCATTTTGTTTTAAACAATTGAAATCAAGGGGTATGTAGGGTCCGTGTACTTTTTCGTTCATTCATTTTTCTTTTTTGGAATGAAAAATGAAAATCAAAAAAGGGCGAAATTGATTGTTTTGTTTTAAGCAATGCAAGCAGAAATGGCTGTATTTGGTTTTCAGCATGTGTTGCCTCATATAAAAATAGTATTTGAAAAATTTACAACGTTTTTGATCGATTTTCAATTCGTAATATTTGTTTATTCATTTATTGAAATTCATTTGCCTGACGCCATGGTTTATCCGGAAGGATAGGCTATTTGCCACCTGACTCGCATAGTCAAGGCCTATTCCTCTATAGCGACCATGGGGCATAGAAAAGTTACACTTTGGTGTATTTAGGGCATTAGTGGTAGGATGCTTCCAGGTAGACTGCATCTAATTCCAGAGATGACCTGGCAAAAGGAAGGTTGCTTATTATCAGAGCGGTCAAAAACCTCTATGAATCAATGACCATTAACTCCCCGTCAACTTTACCGTTGCGCAGCTGTACTTCACTGCTTGCGTGTATTTTCATTACATTACACATTTACATTACACATTTACATGACAAAATGTGATGTCTGAACAAATAACATCATCTGCATTAAACCTTGGTTGAGCAAGATGGAAAATTTGCTCCACAAATACGCACTTCTGTTATTAGGGCACTATGCAAATACGATCTATAGGCATAAATAATCACATGAAATCTCAACTCGTTGCAAAGGTTATATCAGTTTATACGTTAAAGTGCAGCATAAAAACAGCAAATCTATCTTCTACCCACATACGGCGCCCTATTCAATATGGTGGTGGCGCGCATGCATGCACCCTTTCGCTTGGGATAGGCTTATCTATTCGAAACCATCTCACAAGCATCACAGCCACGTCCTTGCAGTGTAGCTCGTGAGATGGATTATATTCATATCCCAAGCCCAAGGGCGCATGCACGTGGTACCACCATATTGAGCAGGGCGCCTGTGAGGAAGATGTTTCGTCTCACTTGTAGAACTACCGACAAGGTTGGAGATCAGGAGATGAAGGGTTAAAATACCGAGGTCCAAACTATGTTTCCAATGTTTGCGTAATTTTATTTCCCAAAATAAACAGTGCACGGGGGCAATCAAACGAAAATGACCAAACTGACACAGACAAAGGGGACATTGACGGGAACGTTGGCAGCCCTGATGATCCGCAACCTTCACCATTTTCATCTCTGACCTGTAGATGTAGTCAAACTGGAAGCACCCAGATGCCACTAGTGCCCCAATTACACCATAGTGAAACGTGTGTTAAGCATGCATAGCCTACATAAACAGTGGTATTTTTTTAAACGTTCGGCAAAATCGTGCACGTCAGCTCTCCAAACTCGCGCTCCAGCGCTTCCAACTTGAGAGCGAAAGAATATGCCAACTAAACTTTGTTGTAGGCTATTCTTGGCGTCCGTTCAAAGATATAGCCTATGTTTAACAGGCAAGATTTCTAATAAGAAAATGGTGGCAAAATAATAATGCAGGACATAAGGTATCTTACAATATCCTAACCATGCCTGTCGCATTCACCACTGCTTTGGACTAACCTATTTGTTCCCTAAGGTGTATATCCTACGTGCGAAAATGTAGCCTACAATATGCTATGAAGGCTATCGATTTAAGTAACCTTAAGATTGGTCAAATTATGTCCATAATGTTGCTCGTCATTCAATAAGACGGACGTTCTGCACGCTTGAGGCTGGCCTGGCCATATCGTGCCGCGCATAGGCATTTTATGCCTGCTCTGCACATGCCAAGGATGTGTTTTTTCCAATTATTCTACTTTTCTGTCATTTACCCTGGCTGTGTCTGAAACGCGTTTGCTTATGCTCATGGTCGTCGCTAGGTATCTAACTTCGCTGGTGCGAATCAGACGGTATATATCCTTCGCGCCAGTCAAATTAATTTCAATAAATGAATAATCAAATATTGCTAATTGGAAATCGATCAAAATGTTGTTAAATGTTATAATACTATTTTGGTATGAGGCAACACGTGCTGAAAACCAAATACAGCCATTTCTGCTTGCATTGATTTAAACAAAACAAGCAATTTTGCCCTTTTTTGATTTTCATTTTTCATTCCAAAATAGAATACTGAATGAACGAAAAAGTACACGGACCATGTAGACAAAAGAAGAACCTTAAACCCTTGACAAAACATTAAAACTAATATTTCCATAAGAAAGGGAATCCTAACGGGCAGTCAAGCCATGAGAAAAAAGAATGGTGAAATATCATTGTTATTTGTCACTTTTACAGCTGATTTAAAACACGGGTCGAAACCGGCCCATGAACACCGGGCATAGAAATAGGAAATGAAGACAAGTCAAGGGTTAGGGAAAAAAGGCTTTTCTTTTTATGCCCCATACCTATGGAATGAGTTGCAAAAGATATTATGTATGGACTCTCTGCCCTCATTAGAGACTTTTAACCCTTCTGTTGTGTTCGGGTCATTTTTGACCCGTTTTCAAGTTTTAGTGAGAAAAAAACACACTTTCCTTTATTTTCTTGGAATGAGGCTTCATCTAATCCTCAGTCACAATCATTTCTATACAAAAAAAGTATGTTTTATCATTTTAGTAAATTTTAAAGTGCCCATGGCGTAAACTTTTGACCTTATGATGTTTTGGGGCCTTAAAATGAGTTACTCTGACCTCCTGAAGTCATCCCAGTGGTTTGCAATGTTTTACAGGGATTAAAGCAAAAAAAAGTAATCTGACTGAACTTTTTTACCGGTTAGGCACCCGATCGAGTATCACTCCGTAACCCTACGAAAACCAATGTAGCCAGGCTCTGCCCTCATGACTAAACATACATGCAAGGAATGGTGCCAGAGCCAGCGGCATAGGCAGACGGGGCAGTCGCCTAGAGCAGAATAGGCCTATGTCTTGAGGGCGCCAGTAATACCAAAAAGTGCCACAAAATCAGAACTTCAACCAACATAAATCTTTACACTTAACATGAACAATGAATATTCATTATACACTCAGTAGACCTATATAGACTCAGTATGAGTGTACCTGTAGGTACTAGATCAGATGTGCTCAATCAGATGCAGGCCTACAATGCTATGTTTACAGATGCCAATTTCTAAATACAAAAAAAGGAAAGAGGGCGGGCAGGCCTAGGCCGCTCACCAGATTGACTAGAACTGGCCGAGAATGGAGGGATAATAGATACTATATCAGACTGCAAAGATTGAACTGAAATTTGGGGCATGTTTTGGTTATTTCCTTTTATTTCTACCCATTGTTTATGAATTGTTCACAACATCATGCAGAATGGATTCACAATGAATGCTGCTTCAAAATGGTAGCTGATCTCACAGAATTATTGACTTGGAATTGCAATGTGTTGATACAGTGAGTGATCCCATTATGGGTTTTTTTGTTGTAGTAGTAGGCTATATTTTGTCTTTCACATTAGAATAGGCAAACACTGTTCTGGTGAAAGCACTGGTGCGCATTGCTTGCAGTTGTATTTCTGACATTTAAAAAGCCCTGATCATAGCAATCAGAGGGAGAAAACTAGCTTTAATTAGGCCTATTTGTATGTTTTTCACCCTTCGGCCTTTTTCAGTATTCATCCTGTTACAAATAACTTGTTGACGTTTACAAACAGGGTGCGGTATGTCTACCTCTGTGTTCTACCGTTTTGAAAACTACTGGCTACTTTTTTGCTTCTCGATGTGCGGTGCCAAGCACACGCTTACCATTGTTTTAAAAAACGTCCCCGATTCTTCCTATGCGCACGTGTTCTACAAGCTGACAGGACGCAGCAGACACGACAGTCACAGACATACGTCTATCGTTTACAAAAGTAACACACTTTCCCAAGCTTGTCGCGCAGCTTTCCACTCGAATCAAGGCAAATCACCCACCCATCAGTCCTGAGTGCGCAGTGCGCAAATAGGCTAACTGAACTCAAACGAAACGCATAGTCCGAGAAGATGGGCACAGACGTTGAGCCACTCAAAAACAAGCGCACACACAACTGTTGCTGCTGCACACTATTCCAGTTAGCAGAAATAGCGTCACACAGTAACCAGCCTTGAAAGTGAAACAAACGTCGAAACGGCATTTATCGACCATGAGTCCACCCATCAGAACACTGCTTCCCAGAACAAGACGTGGCATAAATTGGCTCTGCCAGGGATAGCCTATCCGTGACCCAAATGCAACCCATTTTTAACGTATTTCTTGAATATATATATCGGCAACAACAAAGTTAATCTGCTATGAGTACAGATGAGACTGTGAATTATCCGTTGTCAAAAAGACAACTAGCTCTACACGCAGCCAGTCAAACGCGCTAAACTTTGAGGATGAAACGCATGGTAGGCTATCCTAGTTAGCTGCCATAGTCGTCCCATTGGGGCTATGAATAATGCTAGTAAGAGTCACAATGCTTAAAAGGCAAACCCTTCATGAAAAGGACATCATACGCAGTCGAAGTAAACTATTCATTTTTTTTCTAAATATCTGCCACGGCAGGTGCAATGATATGGAAACGTCACTGCACTTTATACATTGTATTACAATTATTTTCTTTTCTGCCATCAGCAACAATTTTGGCTATTTATTTTTTTAATCTCTCGCGTTGCGCTGCCACAGAATTGTTGACCGCTATGTTGTATCACACCGCCAATGGTGGAGTGTATAGCCTAACTACATCCGTAGGCCTACACCAAACACACCTCTCGTCCCCTTCTCATGACCAGGAGTGCTCTCGATTTGAGTTCAGTTGGAAAGTAAAAATTGTAAATTAATTGACATAAATTATACGGACGGAAATCCGTCCAAACGAAAATCCAGTTGACGGAATTCCGTCGTAGCGACGGAAAACTTTAATCCCTGTGTGTTACTGTGTACACCAAGCTGTGCTGGAGGTTCCTCCCAGTTTGTAAACAAACTCTGACACAGCATCCAATTGACGCAAAGCTCGTGTGTGCCCGAGATGTCGTCATGCCTTCGTTCGCTCTCAACTCGTCCACGCCCTCTCTCCACCCACTAGCACGCCCATTCATTTGAAAACTCTATAAATACCAGCAGAACGCCACATACGTACCGGTTCAATGTCTGAGGGAGTATTTTTTGGACTAATGCTTTCACAATCTGGGACAATACAGAGCAAGTTATGGCCAACACCTGACGCTGAAGTCTGGATCAATACCACCACGCCTCCTGAACAAGTAAGTCATGAAAAGCGTCCAGTCTGTATCACAGTGTCATGGCTAACTAGCCTGCATTATTAGCTGTGGAGGGGGGGGGAAAACCATACATTAGCCATGAAAGCTACACTGCAACAAAAGCAATAGCCATACTCTGTCAAACTTGTTTTTCTTGGAAAATCGAATGTAAAATATGACCATGGTCTTTTGAACTTACATGTACATCAAGCATGAGCACAATTAACTAAATAGTATCGATGGAAATGAAACCTTGACGACCGGGCTAGCGGCTATATTAGCCCACCTGCCGTCAAATAACACAGGCATCCAGCTAGCTAGCTAACAAGGAATGTGATGTTGACAATTATTCTATTAAATACCAATTTAACAAGACCAAAATTGCTCAACGTTTCATTGGTTGACCAAGGAGGGCCCTGTGGTTGAAAACAAGGCATTTTAAAACGTTAGCTAACAAGGAATGTGATGTTGACAATTATTCTATCAAATACCAATTTAACAAGACCAAAATTGATCAACATTTCGTTGGTTGACCAAGGAGGGTCCTGTGGTTGAAAACAAGGCATTTTAAAACGTTGTTGGTGAAAACACGATTTATTTAGGAAACCCTTTTTGTTGGCTGTGGTGGTGCGGTACATATTCATTCCTATGGAAACTGGTGTTTGTAGTTTCACCTGGGGATGTTATAACTTGAGCTAACAGGTGTTAGAACTAACCGTATGTTAGGAAAGCTCAGTTGTGACTACACACCGAACTCATGAATTGGCATATTGACCAGGCAAGCCTTTGACTCGATTTGGTCTCCAAACCATACCGAGTGTAGAGCTACTGGCCACTACATTGAAACGTAGCTGGCTACGGTAATTACTCAGCGAGATGTGCGTGACTGCACGAGCTCAGCGGACACATCCAACACAGACATCAAGCTGTTGTTACAGGCTGCTATTTAGTGGTTGTGACGGCATTTGATTGCGTTTTTGTTTTCATCATATAACAAATTTGGCGTAACCTCTGGTAGGTACACAGAATACAGCAGTCGGATCACTTGTCTATCTTGCATTGCTCCAGGGCAGGCAGCTGTGGAGTTACGTGTGAGTTGAAATGCAACCTGCTCCCACTGTCTGTCACATTTTCATTCCTATCCGTGAATAGCTTGGAAAGCCAGATGCAGTCGAATATTGGGTTTATGTTTCCTTGACATTGCTGTCTCTGTTCTGACTCAGACAATTTTCTTGTATAGAATTTGAGAGGCTTATTGTGGATCATTGAAAGTTATATTCTCTATTTCTTCCTAATGGCCGCAATTCTCATCTACAGAAGTTCCCGTTACAGACGGTCATGACGAGTAGAAGAAAGCAACATGATGAAGCAAAGCTCCTCCCTCACCACTACGTTGGAGTCTTCCCATTCAGTCATCATCCAATTTGCTCCAAAGAATCAAACACAAGCAGGTACCAGTAATTTGAGTGCTTCTGGGTCTTCACCTTTTTTCCGTGGTGCTCATCAGTGTAGGGGCTCTCAAACTTGGTCCAGGTAGACAGATGCAGAGGCACTAAAGGTTGCAATTTATACGCCCTGAAGAAGGCCATAAGGGCCGAAACGCGTAAGCATTGTAGCCAAATAAAAAAGTTTAAAAAAATGCAACCTTGAGTGCCTCAGCATCTGTCTAACTGGAAAAAGTTGCTCCAAAGAATGTTGTCTTTCCTTATATGCTGTGCAGGTGAGAAGATGGATCTTGTTGTTCTAGCGCCTGATTTTTTTGTTTTTCTTTTTTAAAGCAGGATTACACTAAATGGCAAAACATGTAGGCCTACCTTGTTTCCTTTCCACTATCCAAACTCCCATCCTCCTTTGTGCTTGTGGCCTTGTGATGACCTTGTAAAATATGATGTGGTATGCTGATAGATGGGCAATTCAACAACTCGCAAAAGAACGTTGTTGGTGAAAACACGATTTATTTAGGAAACCCTTTTTGTTGGCTGTGGTGGTGCGGTACATATTCATTCCTATGGAAACTGGTGTTCATAGTTTCACCTGGTGATGCAATAACTAGAGCTAACAGGTGTTAGAACTAACCGTATGTTCAGAAAGCTCAGTTGTGACTACACACCGAACTCATGAATTGGCATATTGACCAGGCAAGCCTTTAACTCGATTTGGTCACCAAACTATACCGAGTGTAGAGCTACTGGCCAATGCATTGAAACGTAGCTGGCTACGGTAATTACTCAGCGAGATGTGCGTGACGGCACGAGCTCAGCGGACACATCCAACACAGACATCAAGCTGTTGTTAAAGGCTGCTATTTAGTGGTTGTGACGTCATTTGGTTGCGTTTTTGTTTTCATCATATAACAAATTTGGCGTAACCTCTGGTAGGTACACAGAATACAGCAGTCGGATCACTTGTCTATCTTGCATTGCTCCAGGGCAGGCAGCTGTGGAGTTACGTGTGAGTTGCTATGCAACCTGCTCCAACTGTCTGTCACATTTTCATTCCTATCCGTGAATAGCTTGGAAAGCCAGATGCAGTCGAATATTGGGTTTATGTTTCCTTGACATTTCTGTCTCTGTTCTGACTCAGACAATTTTCTTGTATAGAATTTGAGAGGCTTATTGTGGATCATTGAAAGTTATATTCTCTATTTCTTCCTAATGGCCGCAATTCTCATCTACAGAAGTTCCCGTTACAGACGGTCATGACGAGTAGAAGAAAGCAACATTTTGAAGCAAAACTCCTCCCTCACCACTACGTTGGAGTCTTCCCATTCAGTCATCATCCAATTTGCTCCAAAGAATCAAATACAAGCAGGTACCAGTAATTTGAGTGCTTCTGGGTCTTCACCTTTTTTCCGTGGTGCTCATCAGTGTAGGGGCTCTCAAACTTGGTCCAGGTAGACAGATGCAGAGGCACTAAAGGTTGCAATTCATACGCCCTGAAGAAGGCCATAAGGGCCGAAACGCATAAGTATTGTAGCCAAATAAAAAAGTTTAAAAAATGCAACCTTGAGTGCCTCAGCATCTGTCTAACTGGAACAAGTTGCTCCAAAGAATGTTGTCTTTCCTTATATGCTGTGCAGGTGAGAAGATGGATCTTGTTGTTCTAGCGCCTGATTTTTTTGTTTTTCTTTTTTAAAGCAGGATTACACTAAATGGCAAAACATGTAGGCCTACCTTGTTTCCTTTTCACTATCCAAACTCCCATCCTCCTTTGTGCTTGTGGCCTTGTGATGACCTTGCAAAATATGATGTGGTATGCTGATAGATGGGCAATTCAACAACTCGCAAAATATCAATTCAAATGTCATTTTCTGATTAGTTGTTGTGCATAGCAGGGAAACTTATTTTCTCCATGGATGCTAGGTTGTTGCGCCACAAGCGCAAGTAGAAGACATGAGTTTGTATAATGGAGTGGATACCTTGCCCCCGGACTATGCCCCCTGAAAACACTCTTCTGTTGAGATGTCTATATTTGCTTTACAAGGCAATGTAACACACACACACACACACACACACACACACACACACACACACACACACACACACACACACACACACACACACACACACACACACACACACACACACACACACACACACACACACACACACACACGGTTTCATGTGATACTTGACTTGATGTAATTATAACTACACAATACAATTCATGGCATTAGTATAAAATGGCTCTTGCAGTGTTTTAGGAAGGAACCCTTCATAGCCTTTCCAATGACAATAACGAGGTTTGTCTTTGAAACTGGCTAACCCTCACCATCTTGACCAAATGAAAAAAAAGAGGGACACTCTGTTCACACATTGTCTTTTGTTCTTGCAGACACTTCTTACAGATGGCTGCCCTCTAAAATGAAAATGCACACCAACCACCAGCAAACATCAAAAGCTAATCCAACATTTGGTAAGATTTAAAAAGAATTCAGTTCAACTAATTCTGACATAACATTTTAATAGTGTTACTTCAATAATTCCAAAATGACATAGCATTCTAAACAATATTTTGCTTTTCCTGTATGCTTTGTGTGGAAAGGTCTTCGGAAACCCTGCGACTAATGCAATGTTGGTGCCCTGGGCCTAGAAGACAAGTCAGCGCAGTTCAGACGAACCAGCCAGAGGAGGTCACCGCCAGCCTTGTATCGAGGTTCCAACGTCCTTCATCGGGGAACTCGGCATGGATATGCAAGACAACACTCGAATCACTGTTGGACAAATGCCTGAAACGGCTGGAAAAATAGAAAAGATGGTTACAGAGACTGTTATTGCTGTTCTTCTTTCAATACAATATTTGCCTTCCATAAAATATTCCCATGTTCCAATTTAATATTCTTGATGCTGTTGTAAATAAAATTGCACACTGTCTTCACACTGTCTGCATGATTGAATTAGCCGCTTATAGTGATCTTGAACTCTGAACAAAAAGTTCCAGCATGCGTTGTGGCTCTCCTGCCTTCTCTCCAAGTTTTAGTGATCTGATAAAGATAAGACATGGCAAGTTTGCTCTTATATGCACAGATGGTGTCAAATGAAAGTAATGGGACCTGAGCTAGGCAGCATAATGTTATCTCTTTCTGTGGGCATTGTCTCAGTTTCCACACTAGCATCTAACCTTATTACAAAAAAGGCAGTTTTCTGATACTGTTAGCCAGGTTACTCTCAGGTAAACATGAGCTGATGCAATTTTCACAATGGAAACTTAACTGGCAACTATGGATAAATGTGATGTCAACAGAGCATGGAATATTTCACCATTGTATACAACAGTGTTTCTCAACCAGGGGTACGTCATGTACCAGTAGGGGTACGTGAATATACGTCCGGGGGTACGTGGAAAATGTGATACTAACAAATATATGGAGTGTACTCACATTGGTATAGACGATCATATAGAGCATGAAGGAGGGGGTACTCATGATATGACAAAATTAATTAGGGGGTACACAGGGCAAAAAAGGTTGGGAATCACTGGAATACAAGACATAATGGATGCATTTTTAGAATGCCATGTATTGGACAAAGGAAAGCTGGCTATTCTCCAGCACAGACAGTGCACAGGGGTGCTGTTCAAATGCAGATAAGTTGTATGTAGACACATTTTATGATCAGCCGATGGTGAAGAAGTGCATACATCATAACTAGTATAGAGTATCCTTTTGTCATGTAATACACCACCCTCCTCAAACAGATTTGTGATGCATGATAAGCATTGCAGTGGTGAAACAGAACAATGTTGTAAACACAGGTGTAAAAAGTCTACTATAACCTGACAACTACCCCCTCGTTCATTTATAACATTTTTACCACATTTGTGTTGCATATCATAACATTACAAAAGGGAAGGACTTGCAATTGCATGCTAACCATCCACACTGAGAAAGTTGCTGGGTTTAGAGACAGTTGCGATGCCAGTAACGTGCATCACACACATCAAATGGGGTTCTTTGCTCATAAATTAAAAAAAAGAATATTGTAATTTATGATGGTGACTTGCCAGGTCCTTGCGTGTGCTGCTGTAATTACAAACTCACTGGCAAGTAACAGTGCTTCAGAACTACGCATTCAACAAATTCAAATTGCAGACATAACATTTCAAACTCACCCTTCTGAGGCATCCTGCGCTGAAGCCCATGAGCAGGTAGGCAATAGTTTGTTTCATCTTTGGGTCAAAACAAGTGCCATTGCTAACTAGGGCAAATTGCTAACTGTAGGTAACAGCTAACCTGCCGCACCACTACAACAACACATGCCATGGCCACTTTAATGTATGGTGTTCGGGTCAAAATTGACCCGGCATAGTTTTTTGGTTGTTGTATGCATTTTTGAAAAGCTGTTGTTTGTCCTTTGTCTTCAGTTTGGTTATTCATGGTGAGGAGAATATATTTTTGCCTAAAAAAAATGTTTGCCAGCTTTTTCATATTACAAATCCAATATGGCTGCGGGACAGTCCCATACACTACAATACGTCATATCTCCTGTTGTGAAAGGAGTACAGATGTATTTCTGGTGTCTACTCAAATGTTTTCATGGTCAGGGAATCCAATTCTGCATTATATAATGAGATTTTTTTGCACATTTGTTTGCAAAACAAATTTTTGCACATTATTTTGTCCAAAAAACGTATCAAAAATTCATAATGGCACCCAAACATGTAGAACTGGTCTTATACTTTCCATAAAGTTGATGTGGCAATGGGATAATGGTCCATATTCAAAGCAATGTGAATTCAAATGAAAAGTGTGATTTTTCCATGTTCATTGAGGTCTTCATTTCCTATATCTTTGCATTAGATTGGCGGAATAGCTATGACTGACATAATTGTTATTTTGTACATTTACCACACTAAAATCATATAAATATTGAAAAACACCAAGTCAACATATTTAAACATTGATTGTATGCACTGAAAAACTAATTTAGTTGACATTTGGTCTTTATCCTGCTATACATCTCTTCAGGTTGGTTTGGACTCAAACACCACAAATGTCACTATTGATGATATTTTCTAATATTAGGGAAAGACTCATAAAAGAAATTTGGGGCTTGTTGTACTCTCATATCAGCTGTAATACATGGACAACATAATCACTAATTGTATCACTTTAGGACGTATTAATAGTGAATTTATGCAAGTTTTGATAGTTTTGGTCATCAAAAACGATTTGCATAATGTAAGATAAAAGACCTGTGAAGTCAAAAAGATTAATAAATACAGTAGTATTTCCATGGATATGAATACATACCAAGTTAACTATGAGATGAAAAACAATATTTGATGAGAACTAGTGTTTTTAGGTCTTTTATGGCTCAGTTTTGTTATCACGGGTCAAAAATGACCCCAACACCACAGGTGTATGCAGCTTATGAACACAATACAAGGGTTAAGAGGGAAATTAATACAGTATACACAGAGGAGTGTCAATGTTTCTGACTATGCAGCACATAGGCTACTTTTTTATCTCAAAATACGTTTTATGTAAACATATTGTTCTTAATGTGTTTTTTGTACATTTATTTTCCTATTTGTCTATGTGTTTGTCTGTGTCTGTAACTATATGTATGCTGCCATTTTGACCAGGACTCCCTGGCAGAAGAGACTGTAGTCTCAATGGGACAATCCCGGCTAAATAAAGGATAAATGAGAAGAAGAAAAAAACACACACTCACACACACTCACACACACTCACACACACACACACACACACACACACACACACACACACACACACACACACACACACACAGACATACACACACATTACATTACATTACATTGCATTTGGCCGACGCTTTATAACCAAAGCGACTTTCAAAAGAGGACATAATCAAGCCAACATCACAAGCAAATACAAAGTGCACAGGAGATATACAGAACAACAAGTGCAGTTGCAAAGAGGGGTTCGTTTTTTTTATTATTATTATAACGAGTACACACAAACACACACACACAAACTAAACTAAACTAAACATCATGTCAGGAGTCTGCCCTGGGGCAAGGCCAGTTCAAGCATTAGTCTAGTAGATTCTCTCGAAAGAGGAATGTCTTTAGTTGTTTCTTGAAGGCTGCAAGAGATGTGCTTAGTCTTGCTGCCTCTGGGAGACTGTTCCACCACTTGGGTACCACAACGGAGAACAATCTTGACTGGGTGTACCTAGAGCGACTGGATGGCAGAGCCAGACGGCTTGTGCTGGATGAGCGCAGTTCGCTTCCAGTAACATAAGGCGTTAGTAGGTCCTTCAGATAAGCTGGGGCCGTTCCTATGATGGTTTTGTAGGCAAGGGTCAATGCCTTGTGCTTGATCCGGGCGGCGATCGGTAACCAGTGCAACTCAATAAATAGAGGAGTAACATGGGTCCTTTTGGGTTGATTGAATATCAACCGTGCCGCCGCATTCTGGATCATCTGCAGAGGTTTTAGCGCACAAGCAGGTAGGCCTGTCATGAGTGAGTTGCAGTAGTCAACGCGGGACAGGACCGTGGCCTGGACCAGTCGTTGTGTAGAATATTGTGTCAGCACAGGTCTGATATTCCGTACGTTGGACATCTGGAGTCGACAGGTCCGGGTGACCGAGTTGATGTAGTTGGAGCATGACAGCTCATCATCAATCATGACGCCAAGGTTTTTGGCGACTTTGTTTGGGGTCACGATGGTGGAGCCTATCTTGAGGTTGATGTTGTGACTGAGCAACTCTTTAGCTGGGATCACCAGGAGCTCTGTCTTGGCCAGGTTCAGCTGTAGGTGGTGGTCCTTCATCCATGTTGACAAATCGGTGAGGCAGGCAGAGATGCGTTCCGAAACCGTGGTGTCCTCTGGAAGGAACAACAGGTACATCTGGGTGTCATCAGCATAGCAGTGGTAGGAGAACCCATGTGTTTGAATGACACGTCCCAGGGAGGTGTATATTGCAAACAGAAGGGGTCCCAGCACTGATCCTTGGGGTACGCTTGTGGAGAGGGTGTGAGTCGTAGACAGCTTCCCTTGCCATTACACACTGAAGGTGCGTCCAGAGAGGTAGGAGTTGAACCATGAGTGGACAACGCCTGTGATACCCATGGTTGTGAGTATCCTCAGGAGGATCTTGTGGTTGACTGTGTCAAAGGCTGCAGACAGGTCTAGTAGTATGAGGACCAAGGATAGTCCTTCCGTTCTTGCAGTCCTTAGAGCTTCAGTCACTGAGAGTAACGCAGTTTCAGTTGAATGTCCACTTCTGAAACCAGATTGTTTTGGGTCCAGTAATCCATTGTGGTTTAGGAAGTTGGTGACCTGCTTTGCAACTGCCCTTTCTAGCGTCTTGGATAGGAAGGGAAGCAGTGAGACAGGTCTGTAGTTTTCGACATGAGCAGGGTTCAGTGTAGGCTTCTTCAGTAGTGGTGTCACCCTTGCTTGTTTGAAGGCGGAGGGGACAGTGCCGGAGGAGAGTGAGGAGTTCATGATGGATGTGATTGCTGGGACCACTGTTTGGGCAATGTCTTGAAGAAGGTTCGTGGGCACTGGGTCTAGTAGGCAGGTAGTGGAAGGCTTCTTGTGATGAGTTTGGAAACGTCTTCTTCAGAGAGCAGAGTGAATTCATGAAGTGTTGCAGGAGTCGCCGTGTTTTCCAGGGGGGTGTCTTCTGGGCGGGAGGGCGGCTCACAGAATTGCTTGCTAATATTTGCCGTCTTTTCCGTGAAGAAGGTGGCAAAGTTGTGTGGGTTCAGGTCTGTGGGCGCAGGAGGGGGGGGGGGGGTTTGATCAGTGACTTGAACGTAGAAAACAACTTACGTGGGTCTGTAGTGTTGCTGATCTTGTCGTTGTAGTAGGTCGTCTTGGCAGCTGTTACAGAGGCGGAGAAGGAGGCTAGTAGAGATCTAAGTTTTTCGAGGTCAGATGGGTTGCGGGTTTTGCGCCATTTCCTTTCTGCCGCTCTGAGGGTGGTACGTAGAGCTCGGATGGTCTCTGTCAGCCATGGTCGCGGTTGTGAAGGTCTTGCAGGTTTAGTGACTAGTGGGCACAGGTTGTCGAGGCAGGAGGTCAGTGTGGAGCTGAGCGAATCTGTAGCAGTGTCAACATCGAGTGAGGAGAGCACGCTTGCTGAGGGCAAGGCATCTGCCACCACTGATGCAAAGCTAGTGCGTGACAGGTTGCGTAGATTCCGCCTATATGTGACCAAGGGAAGGGGGGTGGGTGTAGGGTCGGGTAGGGGGGTGGGTGTAGGGTCGGGTAGGGAGGTGGTGAAATGGAGGAAAAAGTGGTCTGAAACATGCATTGGTGTTACCTTGATGTTGTCCGCTTGGCAGTCCTTAGTCATGATCAGGTCGAGCTGGTTACCACTCTTGTGTGTCAGAGGGCAGCTGGCTAGTTGAATGTCAAATGAGTTCATCAGGGCCTTGAAGTCTGTGGCGTACAGCTTCTCTAGATGTCTGTTGAAGTCGCCGAGGACAAGTAGGGGGCCGCCTAGGTCCGTGATGGAGTAGATCAGCGTATCCAATTTGTCAATAAAGTCGCCCAGTGTTCCTGGGGGACGGTAGATCACAAGTACAGACACCTTGATTGGGGCTGTGACTTTGATTGCATGGTATTCCAGGCAGCTGTAGTTGTTGGCAGGCAGCAGGGGGGCATAGCTCCAATGCTTGTTGATAAGGATCTCTGTTCCGCCTCCTCTTTTCTTTAGCCAACTGGTGTGTGAAAATGAGTAGTTAGCTGAGAGTGCTGAAGTTGGCTAAGGAACACTGCATATGATATAATTTTGAAAATCAACATGGGTCCGAGTGGGATTCGAACCACCAACCAGGCCCGTTGCGTTAAGGTAAGCAATGTAGGCAGTTGCCTAGGGCCCCCGAGTAGGTGGGACCCCCAAGGGCGACAGTATGTATTCAACTGCAATGACGATTTTAAATAGCTTTATAATAAGACACTGTCGTCGCTGTATGAAGGGCTCTGCTGCGAGGGAAGCAACAGCGTCTCTCTAATACCCCCTGCTCGAGGGAGTCCCCCTTCCGATTGGTTTGCATCAGCGACAGCGTCAAGTCAAGTGCCGAAAATTAAAGTGCAGCAAGAGTTTAGTCAAAGTACCCCCTGCTGGAGGGGGCCCCCCTTGGCATCAGAGAAAGCGTGAATTCCAGCGCAAATACAAACTGAAAATTAAGCGACATAAACTCTCTCGGTGAATGTTGCACAGACGCCAGTTTACATAACATATTTTTTGGCTCCAGACAATTTTTATCATAAGAGTTACTCTCGAAGACAGCATTACTCTCTGTACTGCAACCAAACGGTTCCAGTCCAGATTGTTCAATAAATGTCAAATCCCGGTGTTGTGCAGTGAATGACGGACGCGACGACAGCTGAATAAGTCTTACATTTTATATGATAAAACTCACATCAACATATGCGTGTGCAGTAACCTGTTACAGACTTATGATAATACCCACAAGCCCCTGAGGTCAAACCCCAAGTCCCATTGGATGTCCAAACACTCGGTGATTATGGGACACGTAGTCCCATATACTACATCCCCCTTCTTGGAAAAGGCAAAGTGGTTAACACACACTTAGGTATCATACTGTAACAATATTTAGCCACAATAACTTTTGAACTTATAACATATCATATCATTTGCAGGATAAGTATTTCTTCTTATTATTAAAGTTCAGCTAGGCAAAAATATCACAACCTAAAAATAATAAAATGAGTAAACTTAGACATAATAAACCATAGGCCTACTAAGAATATAGTATTTAAAAGAGTAACATCATTTCAAATGTAACTAGATGGTAAAGGATACTTCCCTACAACTTCCGTCTGTGGTAATTTCTGTAGTCCTCTAGTTTGGACGGCAGCCTCAGGTTTCTTCCACTTCTCGATGTCTGTGCTGTGGAGGACTCAGCACTTCTCGATGTCTGTGCTGTGGAGGACTCAGACGCACGGTCTTCCTCACCGTCCTCGTGCTCACTGTCCTGGTCGCAGTCGGAAGCAGGGCCTGTGATGTGACTGTCCCTGTGCACAGCCACCCTGTCAGGCCTAAGGTTTCTACGGTTTCTTCTGTATCATGCCCCTGCAGGTGTGATGATGTCATAGGACCTTGGCTCATCCCTGACTCTCTCCACTGTTGCTGGCTGCCATCCTTTGTTAGTCTTCATGCACACCCTCTCGCCCACCACGAAGGGAAGGAGTGGTGATGCTGTTCTGTCATATATCCTCTTCTGCTGAAGTTGTCTCTGTTGCAAGCTCTGCTGGACATTTTCAGGAGTCATCGGCAGAAGGATCTTCTTGCTCGCTGGAAGGTCAGAGCGAAGGACACGCCCCATGAGCAGTTGTGCAGGTGAGTATTTCACTGGTTTTTCGTATTCCGCAAGTGCAGGAGGGCCATGTGGGGGTCTGTCCTAGTCTGTGTTGTAGCCTTCAGCATGTTTTTTATCGTTTGAACTGTCCTCTCAGCCAGCCCATTCGACTGATGATAGGCCGGGCTGGAATGTGTGATCTTAAAGCCCCACTCCTTCACAAACTGGGCCATCTCAGCACTGGTGAATGGTACGTGGTCTGCAATCAGTTCAGTTGGTATGCCATGTCTCGCAAACACACCCTTGAATTTCGCTATGACAATACCAGAGGTCTTGTTGGACAGCCTGAGCACCTCAGGATATTTGGAGAAGTAATCCACTATTAGCAAAAAGGCACGGCCCTGGAACTCAAATATGTCGGCTGCTATCTTCGCCCATGGTGTGTCGGGCACGGCATGAGGAAGGAGAGGCTCTTTCTGGTTGTCAGGCAGCTTTTCTCGACACGCCAGGCATTCTTCCACCATCTTTATCACATCTGCCGTCAGGCCCGGCCAGTACATCAGGGCTCTGGCAAGTTTGAGGGAGCGTAGCATGCCCTGGTGTGCCGTGTGCAGTCTCCTGAGCATCTCAGGTCTAAAGCCTCTGGGGATTACCACACGGAGGTTGATCATGAGCAGCCCATCCTCAATGTACATTCTTGGCCTGCCAGTATGGCTGTGCTGCTGGCGGCACACTCTTCTGTCTGTCTGGCCAGCCCTCCTTGTGGAGTCTCATAAGTGTCTGTATCTCAGTTGATCCACAATGAGGTTCCTGTGGTCTGATGTCGTACACCACCTTTTCATCGCCAAGAACACTGTCCTGCTGTGGCGTGGTTGTTGGAAGGGCAGCCCGTGAGAGTGTGTCAGCCACCAACATGTCCTTGCCGGGCGTATAGACAATGTGTATGTCATACTTCTGTAGCTGAAGAAGCATTCTTTGCAGGCGAGCAGGTGCTCTGCCGATGGGCTTGGTGACGATAGCCTCAAGTGGCTTGTGATCAGACTGAACTTTGACCCTGACGCTGTAGACATACTGGTGAAACTTCCTTAGAGCATGGCTAAGAATGGCAAGAAGTTCCTTTTCAATTTGTGCATAGTTCTGCTCGGCTTCAGTAGTCACAGTGCATGTTGACATGCATGTGGGTAGATGACGTGACGTGTAAATTTTGCTGTCGCAGGCTCTTAAAATTAAGTAAATTCATGCTTTCAAAATTATCAATGACATTAGTTTAATCATTTAAAGCATTGACAATTTTTAAAACATTGACAATTTTGAAAGCATGAATTTACTTAATTTTAAGAGCCTGCGACAGCAAAATTTACACGTCACGTCATCTACCCACACACACACACACTCAGACACACACACACAAACTCACAAACTCACAATCTCACACACACACACACACACACACACACACACACACACACACACACACACACACACACACACACACACACACACACAGACAGACAGACACACACACACACACACACACACACACACACACACACACACACACACACACACACACACACACACACACACACACACACACACACACACACACACACACACACACTCACACTCACACACAGACTCACACACAGACTCACACAAACACTCACACTCACACACACACTCTCACACACACACACACACACACACACACACACACACACACACACACACACACACACACACACGCACACACACACACACATTTTATGTACTTTATTTGATTCCACATTACAAGTTAAAATCAATAGGAACCAAATATGATGAATAATCCAACAACTATTTTGACCAAAAGACACATCTTGTTATGGAAATGCATCATTAAGGATACAGGAAACATCTTCTCTTCCAGATGAACATGCTCCCTATAATAGCTGATATTGAGCAGTATTTAGCTAGCTGTCTGGCCCGTCTTTTACTTAGTCCACTGATGTTGAGTCCACTGACCACCAGCCTATGCACATGGCCTAGACTGCCAAAGACAAGAACGATGAGGACACATTTATAACCACAGCTTTCAATGGCAGATGTTAGAGGATGGTATTTCAGTTTTTTGGTACAGTAGGATTCCTCCATGAACAGGTCAAAGGCACAGGCTACTTCAAAGAGTCTGACTATTTTTTCCTCTTGTGATATGCAAAGATGTCTGGGGTGTTGGGAATTCCTGAGAAGTGATTTGTAGATGCATTAAACCAGTGGGACTTGACAGGGGTATGTTTGTATAGTTGTTCCTGAGGAGCACAGGGGATCTGGGCAGCGATGAGGTCCACCAGTCTATCGTGTCTGGCGGTATACAGTCCTTTGTAGGAGGGGCAGCTGTTCATTATGTGGGCTACTGACTCCAGATGTTGCGGAGGGTCATATAGCATGCATAGAGGAGAGTGGATAGATGGGAACCAGAGGGACAGATTGTATTTTGTGGGGAGAACCTGTAGGCGTGCCTTCACACAGAAGATGAGTATCTCATCACTGATGGTGGCATTACTGAATATTGCATGTGATGTAGAGCGGTCTGCACAGGGGAGTTTGGCTAATTTTCCTTGAAGTTTAAGGCTGGACCAGTACTCCATATTGCGGTCCCTTTGGATGATCAAAAGGGTTTGCCTAGATGTTGTTGGTAACAGGAGATGGTTGATGTTATTGTGTTGCAGCCTGGCTTGCACTGTGATTGATGGGTTGTCCACCACTGCATCGGTGACCTCTACTGGTTGATGATTGGAGGTCCATTTTAATTCAGTGCCTGTTCTCCAGCACAAATCATTTAGGTCAGGCCAATCTGATGACACACCAAATCCCTGTGCCTGGGTATCCAGTTTTCCACTGCTCTTTCTTTTAAAACCCAGGAAGTTGTCCTCACCACTGCCTGCCCGGGCCACCTTGCGCTTCTTAAAGTCCAGAAGCAGAGACGCTCTTGCCAGGTGTCTGACACTGTTGTCATCTCAGTTGAGCATGTTGATGAGATGTGACTGCCTTGTGGCTGTGTACTCCCACATACAGTTTGGAATGCCAAGCCCACCATCCTGTTTTTTCTGGAAAATAAAACATCGTGTAGAACAGTGGTTCCCAACCTTTTTCTCCAGGGACCCATGTTTTTACCATTGTAAGCTTTGGTGACCCAACTGCGCGAGCACCTGCACGAGAGGGATTCACATGATACCCTCTGTTTCCTGCGAAAACTAATTTTTGTCATTTTATTCCTCAATTCATCTTCGGTCAAATATAGAATAAATGTCTACTAGTACTAACATTTTGTTGCTTCTATATTCATATATTAGTTAAATGCTTTGTCATTTATTCAACATGGGCTATATATGGTATTAAAATCAAACCCCTTAAAATCAAGAGGGCTTCGCGACCCCCTGTGGATCTTTGGCGACCCACAGGTTGGGTCCCGACCCATAGGTTGGGAACCACTGGTGTAGAATGTGTGTTGAGGCACAGCCATTTCCTAACCACTTGCACAGTTTTATTGTCCATTGTGCGCAGATCTTTTTGTGGGATATGCACATTTGCGAAGAGATGTTGCACTTTGGCGAAGGCTATATCTCTTATTGCTTGGACCTTCACACACACACACACACACACACACACACACACACACACACACACACACACACACCATTTCCCAGCACATTGCGTTTGTAACCGACTCATCGACGAGGAGGCAGTTGTCTCGATATGTCACCAGTATTTATTTTACAGGTCTGAAAATACATAAAACACAGCCATCAGGCAACAGCGCATTTCAGCTTCTTTTCTCCAGCTCTGCATTACGATTACTTCTCTCTGTTACATTTAACACAAATTAACATTATCACATGGACAGTCTCGTTGCATAGTCACGTGACCGCATAGAAGTTCAGGCAATGCAAACTTGAGTACAACGAACAAAGCTAAAACAGTAACAA
>NW_026944944.1:71199-112757 GCF_034702125.1 Engraulis encrasicolus
TCTCTGTGTGCTGATAGCTCTTTTCAGTTGTTTACACAATATTTTATATACATGACTTAAGTTCTGTAAACACATGAGCAATTAAAATTGAAAAATAACTAGAACAACAGAATATAAAATCAAATGAATATAACTATAAGTAGGCCTACAGTGCACAGCAATAATAAGTACACCCCTGTTGAAAAGTAACATTTTGAACAAGATATTAATAAACACACAAGTTATTCTCAAAATGCTCATAGACTAAGTGATGTAAACAACATCTTTTGAGCTTATGACAGAAAAGTAAGGTCAATAGTATAACTTAAATGACATATTTGTACAATTTTGTAAAATTACGCTGGAAAAAGTGAGTACACCCCTATGTTAAACTCATAGAGAGTTCTGAGAAGGGTCCGTGTTGTCCTTCTCGAAATTGAAAGGGATAAAAAGGGAGGTCATCAATATGCATTTCATCTTGCCTTACATTGAACTTTTACATTTTGAGTCTGCACCTGAGTAAACTAGATGTGTGTGAATGAAATCCTATAGAGAGTATCATGATCTGCTTCAGCAGTCACAGTACATGTTGACAAGCATGTTTCTTTTGGTGAAATTCAGATTCATACTCTTGATGGCATCCATGCAGTGGTCTGGGGATGTGGTAGTTCCTCAGCTTCCTCAGGTAGAAAAGGCGCTGCTGGGCCTTCCCAACAGCAGAGGCGATTTGAGTGCCCCAGGACAGGTCCTCCTCCAAGGTCACCCCCAGAAATGTAAAAGTACTGACTCTCTCTACCACCTCTGAACTGATGGAGAGGGATTTGTGATGCTCAGGCTGTTTCTTCCTAAAGTCCACAATCATTTCCTTGTTTTTTTATGTTAAGAGCAAGGTTGTTGCTGTCACACCATGGGGTCAGATGTTGCACCTCTGCCCTGTAATCCCTCTCGTCGCTGTTGGTGATGAGGCCCAGGACGGTGGTGTCGTCCACGAACTTGACGATCAGATTGGAGGGAGAGGAGGCAGAGCAGTCATGTGTGAACAGGGTGTAGAGCAGAGGGCTTAACACACAGTCCTGGGGCACACCTGTGTTTATGGACAGAGTGGAGGAGATGTTGTTGCCCACTCTGACCCTCTGTGTACGGTTGGTGAGAAAGTCCACAGTCCAGTTTCACAGGGTGGTGTTGAGACCCAGTTGGTGGAGTTTATGGCGGAGTTTTTAGGGCCGAATGGTGTCGAATGCTGAACATAGTGTAGAGTAGAGTAGAGTATCGTTTATTGATCACAGGGGGAAATTAAGGTGTCAAGTAGCATACACACAAACATAAGTAAAGAAATTGCCCACGAGACATAACGCACATACTTAGACATAAAATAACCAGTGTTGGGAGTAACGTGTTACAAATGTAACTAATTACTGTAATGCATTACCTTTTTGAGTAACGCAGTAATGTAACGTAATACAGGGGGAAAAATCTGCAATATGTCCTCGTTACAATGCAAGTAACTTGCACATTACAACGCATTATTTCACCTACATTTTGTGTGGGTATTTTGTTTTCTTTATACAATGTTCGCGGATCACCACAAGATCAGCTATTGCATCTGATAGCCTACATCCGCGGCGCGCAGAGATTTTAAAGTTCCACGCAGAACATTGCTCCCTCTTTCACGCTTCGTCTCTCGAAATGGCAGGCTGACAAAGGATGACCGATCCAGAAGATCCAGCTTGCTCGTTTTCAAGATGGGTATATATGACCACTACTTTGACTTCATTGAAAATAAGGACGCCAAGAACATTTCAGTTAAATGCACACTGTACTTGAAACCCAAACCGCTTTCCATGTCGAAAAACAGAAGCCTACAAACAATTTGACGATTTGAAGTCAAGGAAGTAAATAGTCAGGAAAGGAGGGGATGCATCCCATTCGCACGAGACAGGGACACGGCAGGGTATCCGGGGGGGGATTGAGTACGTTGCATCCCCCTCACTTTTGATCAACTAAACATCACTAAATTTGAAATAAATCCATTTGAAATAAAATATTATACATTCGCCTGTCAAAGTAGTGAAATTGAAAATGCTTGCTGTCCTTGCATCACTCTGTAGCCTATCACTGTAAATTCCAGCGCAATAGTTACATGAATAGAACTAGCTGTTTGCGCAAAGTCGCAGAATATGCTCGCCGCGGTGCTGACTAAGCACGCGTAAAGAATAGTTCTAGAGTTGTGAGTGAGTGACAAACTGATCTCCGCACGAAGTCACATGATTCAGGCGAGCCACGAGCTTGCAAACTGACTGGCTGGTATCCTCGCAATATTTTTTTTCGTTCATTGATAAGACATTTTCCCTGGTGGGCTGTATGTAATATTCAAAATGGGCCTACTGTAGCAATGCATCTGCTCTTTTGTCAATAATAATTTTCAAACTCGTAGTGCAGTGAGATGGCTTTATGTTTTAGCCAAGTGCAACGGAGCCTGTGCTGCATGTGTCCGTAATAGATCAAAAAATACGGCGCTGGTGTGCATGGCAAGGTGTGGTAAGAAGAGAAAGGATTAAGTATTCTATTGGTGAATCAATGTTGTACTTTGTACAAACCCCAACTCCGGTGAAGTTGGGACGTTTGGTAAACAGTGAATAAAATCAAAATGCTATCATTTTCAAAACATTCAATCTATTCATTAGATGGAGAATAGTGAAAAGACAACATATTAAGTGTTAAAACCGAGAAAAAATATTGTTTTGGGGGACATATGTACTCATTTCTAATTTGATAAATGCAACACGTCTCAAAAGAGTTGGGACGGGGACAATAAAAGGCAGCAAATGTCGAGGACGACTAAAAACAAAACAAAAGACAACACTTAACAGTTAAATACATTAACCAATGAGATGATTTTATATAAAAAACAGTGTTAATTCCTTTCTTGGACATGATTTCACCAGCTTAAATGGTGGGTGTATTCCTTGTCATGTTTTGCAATGTTCCTTTCTGTAGTGCTTACAGTGTGACAGGTCTTGACCAAAAGCCCACCGTTTTATCACCTGCTGGTCCTTATGATGGAGCCAAACTGTTAAAACATAGTAGAGAATGCAATTTGACCTTACTATGTGGCAGTAATCGAAGATCTCCCTTCAAAATATAATGCATGAGTGGCTTTTCATGCTGTTTAAAACCCATTTATACCATTCAGCACTGTATTCAACTCTACAGATGAGTGAGAACATCTTAACCAATGCACTACTGCACCCACATGCCATCAGTTAGCACTAACACAAGTTGGATGGTCCATTTTCACTGTAGCACAGAATGTGCAATGCTGTATTATAAATTAATCAAAAAGAATGGACTTGTACAACTTCTGCTGACTTCTGTAAGCAAAGGACAGTTTCCCATGTCTTCTGGGTCTATTTCAAGTGAGCTCAGGTGCTTAGGAGAATGTTACACCCCTGTATCATTTGCACGCATTAAGCATTCTTCTGTTCTTCCTTTTTAGTGACACTCGAAGGCGTCTGCATAGTCTATAGCACAAGCCTTCTTGGGTCTGCAGCACCATGAACAACTTTACACGCGCTCAGTCAGCACATTCTGCGACTTGCGCAAACAGCTAGCCTAGTTCTATTCATGCAACTATTGCGCTGGAATTTACAGTGATACAGAGTGATGTAACAACAGCAAGCATTTTCAATTTCCCTACTTTGACAGGCGAACGTATGATATTTCATTTCAAATGGATTTCGAATGGCTGTCCCTGTCTTGTGCGAATGGGATGCATCCCCTCCTTTCCTGACTAATTTGGTATTGCTATGGCACCTCTTCAAATGTTCAAATTGTTTGTACTGTTTTTCAACGTGGAAAGCGGTTTGGGTTTCAAGCACAGTGTGCATTTAACTGAAATGTTCTTGGTGTCCTTATTTTCAATGAAGTCAAAGTAGTGGGCATATAGGCTACCCATCTTGAAAATAAACGAGCAATCTGGATCTTCTGGTTCGGTCATCCTTTGTCAGCCTGCCATTTCGAGAGACGAAGCGTGAACAAGGAAGTTCAATGCTCTGCGTGGAACTTTAGAAATTGAATCTAGGCGCGGACGTATCAGATGCAATAGCTGATCTCGCAAAATAGCCACACAAAATTTAGGTGAAACACGTGCGTTGTAATGTGCACGTTACTTGCATTGTAACGAGGACATATTGCCGTTTTTTCCCCTATAATCCCTTACATTACTGCGTTACTCAAAAAAGTAATGCATTACAGTAATTAGTTACTTTTGTAACGCACTACTCCCAACACTGTTAGTACATGCAACTACTGCCAACTTGACCATGTACAGCCCAGATCCATGTGGTTGAATGCTAGACCATAATTATGGGGACAATTCCATCAATCATTTTAAAGGTTGGCCATCTTGACAATTGGCCATCTTGAAAGAATTGGCATCCAAAATATAACCAGTTCATATAGTACACCAATTACAGAGTGGTAGCAGACAAAATTTGGTGAAAATCCTTCCATCTATTTAAGTTATTGTGCTAACAAAAAAGTTGTCCATCTTGAAAGTCAGCCATCTTGAAAGTGTTAGCCTCTAAAATATAATCAGTTCATTGACCTATTATAGTGTTAGCACGTACCATTGGACTTTGTGTCAAGCCATCTACCCATTCCAATGTTATAGCCCAAACAAAAAGTCGGCCATCTTTAAAGTCAGCCATCTTGAAAGAGTTCTCCAAAATCTCCAAAATCTGTTCATATATGTGTTCAAGAGTTTTAGAGCACAAGATTTGGGGCAAATCCATCAATCCGTTCTAAAGTTATCGCATTAACTCAAAATATAGCGGTGGCCATTTTTAATTTGCTGTTTACGGCTAAACCGTAACTTTTCACAACCGGCATACGGCAGAAATGGATTCAGCACCCAAAAATCATATGTTTTTCATATCAAAAAATCAAAAATCATATGTTATGTTATTCAACTCTTGAATTGGTTTTCCTCAAAAATGCTACACCTTCTTATTTAAAGCTCTTTTAGAATTTTGGGACCTGGCTAGTGGGATGGTTCGCCTGAAGTCAATCACCATTTCTTTGGTTTTGGTGGTGTTCAGCCGCAGCTGGTTGGTTCTGCACCATTTGACAAAGTTCTCCACCAGTCCCCTGTACTCCCCCTCCTGCCCATCTTTGATGCATCCAACAATGGCTGTGTCATCCGAGAAGTTTTGCATGTGGCGGGTCTTCGAGTTGTAGTTGAAGTCAGTGGTGTACAGGGTGAACAGCACGGGGGAGAGCATTGTTCTTTGTGGAGCTCCAGTGCTACTGACTACAGTCTCTGATGTGAGGTCACCTAGTCTGACAAACTGGTGAGGTAGTCTGTAATCCAGTTCACCAGCTTTATCTCCACTCCCATCTGCAGTAGTTTGTTTCTCAACAGGAGTGGCTGTATTGTGTTGAAGGCAATGGAGAAATCGAAGAACATGATTCTAACAGCACTAGTTTGTCAAGGTTAGAATGCACCCTGTGCAGCAGATACAGGCGTCCTCAACTCCCACCTTCTCCTGATCCCACCTTCTTCACCTTTTATGCTCAAATCAGATTTTTTTTGACCGACCCATTTACATCTATTCTGCCAATAACCCAATTCCAAATGGCCATACAGCGCACAATGCACAGCGTGCACACCTATGAACCCAACAGGCCTATGTAACATGTCTGAGTGCAGAACGGGCTTGGGGAAATATTCTCTCTACATAGCATGCACGCTCTCTCTCTCTCTCTCTCTCTCTCTCTCTCTCTCTCTCTCTCTCTCTCATGCACACACCAAGCCTATGCGCTCTCCTGGTTCAACTGGGTGCAGAGAGATGCGTGCACATAACACACGTGGAGATTAAATTGTTGCCTAATTGTTGTTTCAGCAGTTGTAAGCCGCATCTCATTTCATCCTGTAATGCATTAAATATGTATCATGTGTCATGTCCGCAGTGAGGCGCAGGGCGCGTACTGTAGTTTAGTTGGATGGGCTGTGTCGTTGCCCATTCCCATTCCGCAAATGTTGGGATGCTTGCGATGATTATTCTTAGAAAGTTTATCCTTGCGAATAACCCAGTAGTTTGAACGCCACGGTTGTACATTACAACCCCCTTTTTGTTTTACATAGGTCATTTCCATTGGTTGTCTGCGTAAGACTACCATGAACAGAGATTCACATTAATTATTTTTCTCCTGTTCTCTGACTCCAGCTGCTTTTTTCTTGGTTAATCCATTGCAAGACGTAGAAATGAAGTCATGCTGGCCTTTGCACTGGCATAGTGGAAGGCATAGGCGGCATGCATTTTTTTCTTTAGGCCTATTTATTTTAATACTTGACAAATAGTCAAAGCAAGGTATGTTACCCGTTAGTTTTTAGAATCAGAAGCAGGAAATTTTGTAGGCTAAATAAATTCGGACATTTGCTGGATGTTTTTCTCCGCGTCCCGTGGTTGTGATGTCACATTTCCTGTATCCCATTCTCTGGCGACGCATTTTTTAAATGCTGTGTTATTTT
Organism: Engraulis encrasicolus; assembly: GCF_034702125.1. NCBI lineage: Eukaryota > Metazoa > Chordata > Actinopteri > Clupeiformes > Engraulidae > Engraulis > Engraulis encrasicolus. Next base: position 77,711 of record NW_026944944.1, read on the forward strand.
GGTGAACCCTCTCAACTTTGTCTGCACCTCACCTGACCCCCACCCCATCCCTATCACACACACAACTTCGGCCGTATCATTGCACACTATGCAGACTAGGTGCTTTGTTGCAGCCTCAGACTTTCAATGAGCCGATGTTTTGACAATCTTGAAGTTCATGTGAAGGTCTGAGCTAAGCGAGCGTTTTCCCCATTTGCCCGCCTGCATGCGCTGACTTAAACCACCATCTGAGATGCATGCATTGCATTCCCTTCTCCCTTTCAGAGACACTCCAGATGTGCTCAGGGCTGGACTGGGATCTGAAAAGGGCCCGGGCACTTTTTGACGCCTGAGGGCCCGACACTGATGCCTATCGGTACTTATGACATCGTATATAATATAGCCTATATTAAAAAGCTCAATCGAAAAAATGCTTCATCACTACTCACAAAAACCTTCTTGGGGAGACAGTGTCGAAATGTCCGTTTCATGAAGTGTTTGACAAAGAGACACTGAAAGAGATGTCATTTTTATGGTTTATTGAAATAAACTATATACATAAATATAACTATATACACAATTAGAAAAAAGAGAGAGTGTGAGAGAGAGAGAGAGAAAGAGAGAGAGAGAGAGAGAGAGAGAGAGAGAGAGAGAGAGAGAGAGAGAGAAAGAAAGAAAGAAAGAAAGAAAGAAAAAAAGAAAGAAAGAAAGAAAGAGAGAGAGAGAGAGAGAGAGAGAGAGAGAGAGAGAGAGAGAGAGAGGGAGGATGCAAAGACAGGCAAAGGATAGACAGAGAACTGCAATCAGTGTTCTGATGATACCCTGGGGGAGACAAAAAGCAAAGGTGATGTCAGATATGCTTAATCCACTGCATACTCCATTTGAAAGAAAATGGGAACTCCATATCAGGTTGAGGCAAATCTTAAAATAATGCATGTCCTAAGGGAAGAAAAAGGCCAGCATTGTCAAGATAGTAAAAATAATAGACTTCATGACTATTCAGGTGGAAGCCAGCAAGGTCACATAGCACTATACAGAGTAGTTAGCTTCTGTCTATGTTTGCCCTTCATTCATTATTTTATGACATTGACTTGCTGTTGCATTTTCTGACCTGTAGATGGCAGCATAACCCAAGATAGTGTACATGGTTATTATTGGCAAACACAGAATGGGGATCCCAACATTTATGCATGTTGGAGCTGTGGAAGTAAATAAACATGCATGATTTTATTTAGCACACTATAGAGGAATGTTTGTTATTGAGGTGTGTAACACTTACAGATGCATGTGAAATCCACACCACTTGGAACACACCAACTGGAACATTCCTTAGGAAAAGACACTGAAAGAGAAATGTTTGGACAAACATTAACATGAGTTATACATACTAACAGCAGTATAACAGGAATAATGACCAAAATAAATAGTTACACAACAGTACATACCTCTTAGGACACTGCTGAGTAGCCCTCCGATGATCCTCAAGAACAAACACAGAACTGTAAACTGGACCAACTGTGAACAGCAAGGGCATTCTGAGAGAAGAGTAAAACAACAACCAGATTATTTCATACCAAGAATTGATGAGATAAACTATTTTTATAATATATATTAATTATAATAAATAGGGATGGGCATACGGTGAAAATTTCTTCGTCGATCGTCGGGAGAATTAATGATTAATAATCGGTTAACCATTAACATTTTTATATTAAAAACAGCACACATTTAGGCCCACCATGCCCTATACTCTTGTATAACAAAAATACATCAAAAACATCATGTTTTTCTTTGAGGATTTGTTTTTATTAACAACACAAGTCTCAAGTGATTAACAAGAAAAGTTAAACCTGAAATGCGCAAACGAGGGAGGCTTCAAGTTGCGAGCCAACAACGAAGGCACATAATGGTGCAGACAGGCGAGGCTATGTTGAGATGAATCACCGCTGTCTTTTACAAGGCTTGGATGCGCGGTGTTCAAGTGATACATCATGGACGTTGTCGATTAACTGTATTTGTAATTCACATTGCAGTAATTACAGTACACTTTGTCATTTTCTAACCGAAAGTAGAATGAGATTAGCCAACATTTCCAGGCAAAGAAAACATCATTTCTAGAGCCAAATAGATCGAAATTTACCTCAAAATAGCAATGCAATTTCGTTACAAACAATATCCAACACAACATGACTCAAGTGTGAAAAGATATTAATTGCGGGAGAGATGAAGTCCGGTGGCTTTACGGCAGTACACACTTGAAAAAACTGGCTGCAACTTACCAGGAAGTAGAGTTGCGCTTAAGGCGCAGTACCGCGAGAAAGTCCACTAGGTGGCGGTATTCACCATAGGATTTACGTGAGAGAAACTAAACTCAGGCATGGAATTAAATGGAAGGCAGAACAACCTACATTCAAGTTTTTGTTTTGTTTTTGTTTAACGGTTCGTCGGCGAAAATTAATTTCTTCGACTAAATGTTTAATGATCAATCATCGGTTAATCGGTTAATTATGGCCATCCCTAATAATAAATATTGTCTTACCTTACAAAAGCATTCTCTTCATCAATTCGCTTTTCTCTGCAACTCTGTCAATCACTGAGTCAGTATCAAGCGACACAAGGACATCCTTCTCACTGGCCATAAGCATGAAGGCTTCCAGCTTGCTGGTTGATAGACTGTTCCTCAGTCTGTTTTTGATGTAGCGGAGAGTTGAAAAAGAGCGCTCAAAAGCTACCTGAGTAACTGAGAGGGTGAGCAAAAACTTGTATGCCAAACCAAGAAGAGGGTATGCCAAACCAAGAAGAGGGTATGCCAAACCAAGAAGAGGGTATGCACGTGTCATCATATTAAATCGCAGGAGGATCTTGTAGCAGCACACAGGGCACTCTTTGCACGAAATGCAGGTTTTGGTTCTTAAAGTGGTAGTTCGCTATTTTAGACATTAAGCCCTGTTTGTGTGACTTCTGGGGTGAAGTAGAGATGTTCTCATCACAATTTTGACATTTGGTGCTGAACGGAGCATTTGGGTATCCAAGACTGCAGCCCCCCCACCTTTACATTGACTCCAATAGAGCACTCAAGCAATCGATTATAAAATGGCATTAAACTTTTGTTTGAGAAGACATGGAACTCACCGTGTGGTCAGTGGTAGACAGTAGAGTTCTCAACGGGCCTGAAAATGTCAACCCGACCCTACCCGGCCCGTGGCTTTTAAAGCCAGAGCCCGATGTTACCCGACACATCACTGGAATTATCTAACCGAACCCGGCCCGAGGCCCGAAGTCGGGGGTCGAGTTTCCCCACGTTATCCTATGGAGAATGACGGGTTGTGGTGGGTCTTTAAGGGCACTTATGTGCAGTAAATTGCATAACCCACTTAAAAACCTAGTGAAAAGATATTTTCCTCAATAGAAACATAATATAAAATGCTATTTAATCAGAATCATCCACAGCGCGATTTCAATAACCGCCTCATGCTTCACGGCAACAACAATCTATCCACCTTTTGTTTTGACTTCTAAATGTAGGCTTACTACATTTCCATCCCGAGTGTCTGATTAAATGTAGGCTACGTGAAGTTGCCCCTCCCTCCTTGTTTGTTCATATGCGCGGATTAGATGGAAAGCCTGGCTGTGCCAAACATTGTTTAAAAGTTTCATCAAATTTTGGTCGGCACACAAGGTTTTGGACATAGCCTACTAATTTCTAGTGGCACCTGGGCTACGGTTGATGCATGGATAAGCCATGTAGCAAAAAAGACAGACAGCCTAGTGAGAGGATGAGATCTTCCTCGGCTGACAAGCGCTCCCATGTGTGTGCGCGCCTTTCCTTCCCGACAGTTGCTTACAAGTCGAAAACAGCACGAAAACAGCAAAGACAATGTGATATTTCATTCAAACAGGGCCTACACGCTCCAAATAAAACATTGGCTGGGGGGATTTTCAACCAGACCGTAGCGCGAGCAGACAGTCAGTGTGACAAGTCAAGTCTACCGGAAAAATCGCCGTCTTCGCTGCCGCTCGCTTACCATCGGTGCACGAGCCATTTAAATAGTGAAGTGGCATATCGCAACAGCACATGCGGATTAGCCAAATTATGTGCAACAAAGTCGCCAACAAAGCGTGGATTTAACGTTTAATACGCATATGCCAACGTTGTGTGAATACGGGGAAAGGATAGCCTAATTGGAAAGCCACTGTCCTTTCCATTATGTAATAGAAGACCGCTTCGGCTTCGTTTCACCTCATAAGCATAATTTCCATGCACTGCATTTGAGACTACTAAGCATAAAGTTAGCGATCAAACTAAAAATATTGGTTGTTGTCATTACAGTATTTAATAGGCTACTATGGCTGTTGTTTAAAATAGCCATTGGATTGCCAACCGTCCCTTGTATTAAGAAACAAAAGTATGGTTCCATGAGCTGACATGGGACTCAATATCGTTAAAATTGCATCTAAGATTTTTTTCCCCGTTTTTATTCGTTTGCGTAATTGTAGCCAGTGTAGTTTTTCTGTGCGTTCAGGGACCTCTGTCCAACTCATCATCGCTGTGATGTCATGTTTGTTTTGCATTCCGGTACCTTGTGATTTACAAATTAAGCACTGCGCGCAACGTTGCATGCAGCAGCCTGACAGACCTTCGTTACGCAGGCCTACATATATTTAGATAGATAGGCCTAGCTTTACTGACCCATCAAGGGGAATTTCTCCATGATTCACTGTAAACAGCAGAACTGATTTTTTTTTTTTTTTTTTTCACTGGGCGGAAAAGATTGAGCCCGAGGACCGAACCGACCCGAGCCATATGCTTATATTTTCGACCCGAACCCGGCCCGAACCCAAGGGACCCATCGGGTTTGTCGGGCTGACCCGACCCGTTGAGAACTCTGGTAGACAGCGATAAATTGACCCGAAAATTGCAGCGAAATGTGCCTTCTAACTGTTGTTTAGCATTTGGGCGGACCAATTTTTCCCCAGACGCCGTTGAATAGCAGTAGACATCCAGCCAGTAGGTAGCGATAGTGTGTTGTTTATGTAGACATCAAGGAGCGAGGTAGAACGGCTATCTTTGAGCGGGACTGGCTACAAAAACTACAGCTTGCATACAAACCATAGATAGTAACGTAAACAAACGCACCCCCATTTCCGGTCGCGCGGAGTAATACTAGTCAAACCAATACAATCAATGAAGACGGACAATAATGAATATATCTTCTCTGGAAGCGTATTTCGCTGTGATTTTCGAGCCAACGTATCGCTGCCCACCTCTGACCACTCGGTGAGTTTCATGTCTCTGCAAACGAAAGTTTAATGCCATTTTATGATCGATTGCTTGAGTGCTTCATTGGAGTCAATGTAAAGGTGGGGGGGCTGCAGTCTTGAATACCCAAATGCTCCGTTCAGCACCAAATGTCAAAATTGTGATGAGAACATCTCTGCTTCACCCCAGAAGTCACACAAACAAGGCTTAATGTCTAAAATAGCGAACTACCACTTTAAGTCCAGTTCTTCTTGGCCGTCTGTTGGGATCTCTTCAACTGTTCTATTTGGGTAGTCATCTAAGGGCGATTGTACCAGCCTGCCCCATTGCTGTGCCAAGTTTCGCAATTCATCCTAGAGATTGGCTACTGTTGCTTCACTGTTGTGCACAACCAGGCATTTGCTGAGCTCTGAGAGTGATGATTCAGGGAGAGTGGTGGTTTGGATGAGGTGAAAGTGTTTGGGGTGTAAGAGCGATATATCTGCATACAGTGTTCCATGTGTTAAGAACCGCCTGTGCAGGGCCTCAATGGCTGTATCCAAAATTTGGTTGTGGACATTGACCTCGTAAGCCTTCTCCGCATCACTAAGGCTTTCATCTTGGGCCATCTCACCTGGTAACACCTTCTTGCGTCTCATCCTCTTCTGGGGCAGTGTGTCCTCCATCTCCAAATCCAGCCCCTCTACCTTCTCCAGCTGTTCATTGCCCCAGTGCATGAATGTGTCAGCTGCACCCTTCACAGTTGAAAAGTCCCTGCCAATCTGTTTCACTGCGTCTTGTGTTGTGGTGACCATTCTGTGTGCAGAGAGAATGTCCATTCCCTCTGTCTGCAGGTATTTGGAGAGGGGTGAGGTGAGCTCGAATAATCTGAGAAACAACTGAGCTGTTAGTACTGTTTCATAACGTAGCAAACCATCTCTGTATCCTCTGGCTTTGTTTCTGGCGTTCGATGGAAGTGTCTTCAGATCCATTATGCCAGTGAGTGTGGCCACCACTTCGACAAAAAGGCTGTCATCTGGTCTTTGAAAGTTCCCAAAAACCTTCTTCAGGGCATCGTGTTTGGCCCACCATCTTGTCTGCCCAATTGGGGAAATTCGTTTGTGCCTCTTGTCCTGGCTCTCCTTCTCCCACACACTCACTCGTGTGTATGATTCTCTGATGAATACACCAATGTCATTTAAGAGCTCAAATAGTGAACCACTTTCAATGACTGACTGTGTGGTGTCGCACAACACGAGATTCAAAACATGAGCATAGCACCACACATGTTGGTGTGCTGGATACGAGGTTGCCATTAATGCAGAGAAGCCTCTGTATTGGCCCTGCATATTGGATGCTCCATCGGTAGAATTGCCGATGCACTGGGCCATGTCCAACTTCAGGCGCTGAAGTACATCCGTCAGCAGAGTCACAAATGACTGCCCAGTTGTTGAGCTGCATGGCACAACAGCGACCAGCCTTTCGTGGACAGTGTCTGTGACATACCTCAAAACCACAGAACACTGTTCTTTGCCGGAGACGTCTCGCGTGGTGTCGAGCTGTACCGAAAACATCCCTGCTTTTCTGATGTCTTCAGAAATCCTTTCCTCAATTAGGGTCTTGATGGCATCAATAACAGAATTCACTGTTTTCGACAGAAGCGTTACCAGGGCTCCTCTGCCTTGAGTGCCGGAAGCATGGATCTGTTTGCTTTTCTCAATTATATTGTTGAGGTGCTCTTTTAAACAAACATCATACTTCCCCAACAATATAATGAGCTCCAGAAAATTCCCATGGTCAAGGCTGTTGTTGTCCAAGAGGTAAGCCGCCACCTTGTGCTCGCTTCTGTAGCTGAGCCCTCTCTTGCCGATGACTTTCACAACCTCCACCACACGCTCCAACACCTGCCGTCTCTTCTTGACCAGCTCGCGGTGTCCTGCCTAGTTGACTTCCCTCAAGAAGGTGGCTGATGTTCGCTCTAGAGCAGTTCAACAGATATGCCTCTGCACACTGCCGATGGGCCATGCTTCTCTCGTGCTCCTCCACTCTTTGGTAGACATGCCTCCAGTCATGCATGCCTCGAATAAAGACACTGGGGTCAGTTGGCTTGCTGTAAGCAAGGCAAACAAAACAAAAAAGACTATGGCGTTCGGCACAGTATGTTAGCCACTTCCATGCCTTGTCGTCTGATCGATTGAAGAGCCTCTGAACAACGGGGTTTGTGGAATTCTGTTGAGGGTGGAATTCAAAAAATGCCTGCATCTTTGAAACCGGAGGGCGGCTAAAGTAGTCTGTAGCTTGCTCATCTCCCTGGGACTCTTCCCCTCCCATTTCAACATTCTGGCTTGCCTATACACAGATAAATAAAAACAAGGAGGCAGGAATGTCACTATTTAACCTTTGTCTAATTTTCATTTATGCTCCATTTCCCTTGTAAGGTGTTTACATGTTTTTGTTACATTGAAGCTATTCTTGCCCACTTGACCTAGGCCTAAATGAGAAAAAAGCTGCTCTGCACCCTCATGTTCCCTTCATCCTGCATGTGAAGTTCTGAGTATGTTTGAGGGTAGGAGGTAGAGAGAGGTGGACAACTAGCTTTATTTTCCTGATTATTTCATGGCCAGTGAATCTCAATATAAAAAAAATATTCATACTATTTTCTTCCTTGAGCAAAAACTGAAAACAGGTACCACAGACCCAAACTTAAACACCTTAACACTGATAAGCAAAGCAATATCTCTCTCTCTCTCTCTCTCTCTCTCTCTCTCTCTCTCTCTCTCTCTCTCTCTCTCTCTCTCACACTCACACTCACACTCACACTCACACACACACACACACACTCCCACACACACACACACACACACACACACACACACACACACCATATCTAATAGGTTAAATGTTTTTATACTTCCAGCTTCAAATTGCTCCAGTCCACAGATACTGTCAGTGAGCTTACTAAATGGCATGTCAACACACACCCCTTTCCCAACGCACATCAAAACCTTTCTAGTTGTTGCCTCCAAAAGAGGTTGATGATGTTACGTGCAATACGCTTTGAAGCGTCCAAACCGCGTCGCCTCAACCATGAAGATATTGAAATATCCATACAATGATGTAATGCTTTCCAGAACAAAACGTGTTAGCATGGTTTTAAAAGAAGCCTTTTCGTGACCACTACAGAAAAATGCAACTCATAAAGGCCCTATAAAAATATCAGACACTCTTGCCAACAACAAAGTCAAGCTATCATGATTCACAGCTCTCAGCATCAGCGATTCACAAACAGTACGCCTGCGCAGCCTGCGCCTGCGCACGCAGCAAGTCGCCTGGTTACTTATCCATCTACCATGCAGAGAGATAGCTCAAGATAATACCAGCTGTCTTGATAATGACGTGACATTATGCCATTACAGAAGGAAAAGATTACAAAAATACATTTAGTTTAAAACTATAGTTGCAAAGGACACGACAAGCATTAGACTAAAGCAAGATATGTGTTGGATTTGAGAAAGTGAAAGTGGGGATGCTGCACCGTAACACGTAATACAAGACACAGTAGCACAGGTGGCAGCAGCTGACACGTAATACAAGACACAGTAGCACAAGTGGCAGCAGCTGACACGTAATACAAGACACAGTAGCACAGGTGGCTGTGACAGGCAGCAGCTGACACGTAATACAAGACACAGTAGCACAAGTGGTTGTGACAGGCAGCAGCTGACACATAAAGAGAAATGGAGGATGTCTGTACTCGAGCAACAATACAAGTTTAAAAAAATAAATCAATACATATTTGTGACTGATTTGAGCCAGTGGAGAGGGACGACAAACTTTAGTTTCAGGCTATTAATGGAAAAACGCCGAAGCGGTGAATAGCTAATATGCCTAGCCAGTCAGGGTAGTTATTGGGTAGAGGGCAGAGACTAGCTTCACTTCAACACAGCATAGACCTCGTGACAGGACAGCTCAAGGCAAATTGAAGATTTCTATGTGCTGGCGCAACATTACAAGTCAAGTGCATGGACATTTATCAAATGGGTACACATATTCATGACTGATTTGATAAAGTCAGGATGACAATTTGGTCTCTCGGGTAATGAGAGAGGGATGGGAAATTCCGAAACGCCGAAACGGCGCATAGCTACACTCCATTGGCTGGCTAGCTAGCTGGGTGTGTTGAGGGGGATGCTACCTCAATATCTCCCGGACCCTGTCCCTGGGTCACGTCTCGCATCTCCGTCTCCACCTACTCCTCTGGTTCCCCTGTTCGAACCATCTCCCCCGTCGCAGCCTCCTCCTCATTCTGCACCACCTGTACACTCGTTGATGCACCGGCGGCCCCACTGTCCCAACCTGAGATCGAGCTGTGTGGTTCACCACCTCCCACGGCCGCACTTGAGCTAGCTGAGCTCGAGCTGGTGGTGCTTTTAGCTTTGAACAAGTCTGTGATTTTAGCACATTTTTCTGCGTCTTCTTTTAGTTTTTGCTTTGGCTTCTCCACGCGCTTGTCATAACCTTTCTTTCTCCATATTGCGTAATGTATCCTCTGCTCCACTACCAGAGCTTTTTTTACCAAATAGCCACCATCCAAGTCAACAAAATTTGGGATGATGCTGCTGATACTGACAGTTGGGTCAAGCGAAGCGAGGTGCTGCAGGGAGGGGCGGGCCTTCGAGAAACAGGGCATTTCATTGGACTAGGCCAATGTGCCTCAGGAGAAGCATCCAATGGGCCCCGATGTGTCATTTTTTTTTACCGTCACAGACAATTAAAATAATATATATATATTTATTATTATTTCCGAGGGCCCGAAAGGCGCGAGGGCCCACCGGGATTTGCCCGGTACGCCAGATGGCCAGTCCAGGCCTGGATGTGCTATTAATAAAGAGATGCAGTTTCAGTGGTTTAACTGCTTGCAGGTAATTGCAATAACATGAATAGAATCCCCGTTCTCTGGCAATGTATTTCCTTATCATGGATTTAATATGAAACAAAAATCAAACTATATGGGACTCTGAAGCAAGCTTCAGTCGGCCATACACTGTGCGATATTTTCAGTCATGGGTATTAAGCTCCTGCTCACACTGCACGAGGAAATTTAAAAATTCATATCTCACGACTCACTATACGAGCCGACGGTCGGATGCGAGCAGAACATGGGAGGGAACATGCACGCCTGGGGTGGAGATGAGGACGCGATCAAGAGCGATTTGCACGGCCCTATTAACTAGTGCATGTGTAGTGTCAAATCGGATCGTAACACTGCTTTAACTGTGTGATTTAGTCACGAAGCACGACTAGGATTTCAAACAGTTTTGATTTTCTTGCGACCCTGCGACTGCACGATCGTGAGGCGAAATCGCTTGTCGTTAAGCCATGTACACTGCACGATGCGAGACTCACGATTGACCTGTGATTGAGCAAGAAATAGGCCCGACTCCCAAAAAGTCGTGTTAGTGCCAAATCGGGGGGAAATCGGGGCAAAAGTTGCACAGTGTAAGCCAGGCACGTGCACTCCAATACGGCAGGGGAGGCACGGCCTCACCAGCTCCAGATGAGAATGATGAGATGCAGTTAATGTGAATAATAGTAACAATAACAGCTATTGTTTTCGAGCATCTGTACCATAACTACCATTTGAGCAGTATTTAAACAGTTTCACTCATTTTCAATCATTTCCGTGGCCAAAATCGTAATATTTGCCCATATCATGTCAAATTGCTCCGAATATGCTGCATTTGGGCCAACTCTGAACTGGCCTCAGCCCGGATTGCGCAATCCCTCGTTAACAAGCTTGTGCGCATGCGCCATGTTGCTCGTTCTGTGAATGCAACCTGGTAATATTGTATTAAACGTTTTTATACACTTAATAGAAGTATGTATGTTGTGCCCTCATTTCCTGATATTTTTTAAATATTTTCTACGTGTGATTATCATTTCTTTACTCTGGACGCTTTGGCATAACGTCCACTGAAAGATACAATGGTGAGGCCAGCAGTAGCCTGGCCGCAGACTCCTTCTGGTGTTGAGTCTTGCTGGACAGTTACGTCATAGCGAATCTGAAGTTCACAATACAGTCAGTCGGTGTTGTTGGCTAGCTTGGTCACTTTGACTGCTACAAGTGGATTTCATAACGAAACTAAGAGCATTCTCAAAGTTGGATTTCCAAGGGGAAAATATGTGATAAAGAATGGAGGACCGACAGAGCTGAAGGGTTTGCTACTCAGGTGACTGGTCAGAATAACTACCCGATCATTTCAAAGTGAGTGGTACAACACTGCAGAAAATATTTGTTGTTTCCCCTGTGTCTTGTTTGCAACCGGCGAGAATGTGTGGAAGACCATTCGCATGGGATTTTACGACTTAACAATTTACTAAGGACTAAGGAGCCTCACGAAACACAAATCCTCGCGGCTACTCATATTCAATGCCAAATTGCTTTGGACGTTTGGGGCGACGTTTGGGGCTTTGGATGAACAGCACCGGCTAAAGTAACGTTAGCATGCAAGTGAAGGAAAAGAGCGGCGCATGGACCTGATGCACGAGTTCAGGTAAGACCAATTTCCTATGTGTGTGAAGCCTGTGTTTGTGAGACCCGTGGGGAGACAGAGAATCCGCCGTGATTCTGTCCAGTGTGGTAGCTTTTGTGATGGGCACCGGATTCTCATGTGTCCGGTAACTGTTTGTAAAGTTGAGTACAGGGTACCCTTGAGGTAAATCAAATATACCCGTGTAACTACAAGACTCTGATTTAATTCCAAGGTGTAGGCATAACAGAAATGACAGTCCCAAAATATTTGGTGACCATATCGAAGCGTGTAATATCTGTTTACGTTGACATTCGCTTCCTGCCACACCTTTGTCCCACATCTACTCTCCCCTCGCCTCCCCTCCCCTCCTCTCCCCTCCTCTCCTTTCCTCTCCCCCTCTCCTCTCCTTTCCTCTCCCCCTCTCCTCTCTTTTCCCATCTCCTCTCCTGTCCTCTCTTTTCCCATATCCTCTCCTCTTCTCTCTTTTCCCATCTCCTCTCCTCTTCTCTCTTCTCCTCTCCCTCTCCTCTCCTCTCCTTGAGCTCCTCTCCACTCATCCTCCTTTCTCCTCTCATCTCCTCTCCTCTCTCTTCTCCTCCCCTCTCCTCCTCTCTCATCTCCTCTCTCCTCTTCTCTCCTCCTCTCCTCTCCCCTCCCCTTCTCTCCTCTCCTCTCCTCTTCTCTCCTCTCCTCTCCACTACTCTCCTCTCCTCTGCTCTGCTCTGCTGTCCACATTGGTGATGTGTGGTTTATCTGAGACCACTGTTTGAATCCTGTGTGTGTGTGTGTGTGTGTGTGTGTGTGTGTGTGTGTGTGTGTGTGTGTGTGTGTGTGTGAGAGATCTAATAGCATTTTCTCTGCGGAAATGCAGTAAGCTTATGTCAAAATATGTAGGCCTACCTTATGTTAAGAAAGCTGCTATGACATATGGAATTTGTCGGTAGGCCTATTCGGCAATTATTTATTTGAAAATCTGATATTGAAAAAGTTGCCTCACCAGCCATAAATCCCAGCGCACGTCACTGGTGTAAGCCCAGCTTTAGGAAGACGATTGCTTGAATAGTGCCATGAGCCTAAATATAGCTAATATAATTTGTAAAGAGGACACAAATAGACAAAGCAACATTCAAAGTGATACTGTCCCATTTTTGGAAATAAGCTTATTGTACACCTATTCTTTAACTTTCTCCTGTACTTTCAACTGTTCTATGACTATGTCATTGCAAATTTTACCTCTAAGCTAGCAGTAAACATTGAGACCTATAAGACCAGTTGGCCGCCCCTGCCAGAGTCCCTGCCAGAACACGAGTTCCCTCATTGAAACCAATGGAAATCAATGACCAATTGTTCAGATATTTTTTACCCATTTTTGCAGACAAATCCGACACAATTTAAGATGGAAAGCCTATCAATAAAGCATCTACATTCCTACTGGAAGTATTACAAAGAGCTGGTTACAATTTCAGTATTAATTCCATAAAATAATCGAAGAATTGTCATAACAAATGTTACGGTTTCATTCAAATAGCTCATATTAAGTGGAGGACGAGTAATGTTTCATAAGCATATGTTTAGTTCATAAATTATGTAATTCATTCTGCAAAAAATAGTATTATTTTCTCTCAAAAAATTTAATTGGTTTCAATGAGGGCACTCGTGTTCTGGCAGGGACTCGCTTTTCGGCACGACAGGGATCATTCCATCATTGGCACTGAATTCAGCGGCGCTTACGCGCAAAAGCCGAGTTTCAACTACCGCCAGCTTCTGACACCGTTCCACCACTGAAGATCAGCTGCGCCTTGGCTAGTTTTACTTCAGCCACGCTCATCAAAGCTGGCGTTGCGCTCATGCACGTTGTACAGGGGAAGTCCATATCAACGATTGTCGAAAATGCGATCATATGGGGCACCTAAGTCACACCCTCTACTTCCTGGTTCATGGGGCAGAGGGAGTCAAAAATGATTACTGGGCTTGAAAATTAGTGATTTTTGGATTTGTGGAGCATAGGTGGAGGTCCAAGGTTTGGATTGGTGCCAAAAAAACACTCATTTTCAAGCCCAGTAATTATTTTTTGACTCCCCCTGCCCCATGAACCAGGAAGTAGAGGGCGTGACTTAGGTGCCCCATTGTAGACTGGGGCATGCCTTGTCAAATCAAGTCTTTATCGGACACTCTACTCTACTCTACTCTACTCTACACATGATGCGAGCATCTGTAGGTGAGCGGTAACGTAACTGCACTCTGATTGAGGGGCTCACGTTCAATCCCCAACTCAATCATCAAAGGGAGAGCCTCGTCCAAACCTCGAATGCCAATGCGTAAAAATAAAATGCTTGCATCATCTAAGGTGTTTTAATTTTATCTTTCAGAAGAATTTATTTTCGGATTAAATAAAGTATTGAACTCGGATTTGGGGTTAACGCCATTGATGGAATGGTCCCCTGGTCTCATGGGAGTCAATGTTAACTGCTAGCTTGGAGGTGAAATATGCACGGACATACTCAGAGAACGGCAGAAACTACAGGAGAAAGGTAAAGCTCAATTATTTAACTCAAGGAGATATGTACAATAAGCTTATTTCCAAAAATGGGACAGTATCACTTTAAGTATAACTTTGTTTTATTTACGTGTAAGACTGTAGGAGCCATTCTTGGGTTTTGTTTTGGCCTGACAGTTGGTTTGTTGATATATGTTTTTGTGAAGTGTGACACCTGCTGGCAGAATTTGTCCCTGCACCTTGGTGATTCACCTGGTAGCCTAATTGGCCCAGTTGAATAATCAGCCAGCTTTTCTTTGTAAGAAAGATCTCGCATTGATCATTGAGCATTAGGCTTTTGGAAAGACAAAGATGCCAGCAGGAAACCATTTTCAATGTTGCATTATTTATGTTGTTCTTTTGGATGGTATTCTTGTTTTGGAAACTTGGAAATGTACAATTGATGAACTTTAGAAACTGGAAGAAACTTTTAAACGTCTTTTTAACCAATTGAAACACCTTCTTGGCGTCAAGATGTAGTGCTGACAAGCAGTCACTTCACTATAAAGACCCTCAGTAGGCTATTGCCCTGGCTGAGTTTGCTATGCGAAATTAACCACGATGGGTCCCTTATTTTTTCATGTAAAAAAATCATATATATCACTCATTATTTATTTATTTACAAATCACACCCTGGTGCCAACACAATCTTTGCTGCCACATCTTCTATCTCATTGCATGCTTACAGCTGACGTCATTACGCCTCCACCCTCTGTTAACCCTCTAGCTACCATAACGGCCGTGAACGTCCGGCTGGATCTGTACCAGAACGGCCGCGGCCGGCCGGAATATTTTCATATGAATTTTCATATATTTTCATATTTTCATGCAGTTTTTCCAGCTTTCAAACACTTTAGCTCAATATTATAGACCCTCCTCGATATACTTTCAGTATAAAAACTATATGTTTATATTATTTTATTTTTCAGTATTTTAGATTTTATTACGAGATGCGCCGCTTTATGCGATTTGGCAATCTGCCTTCAATTCAAATGACGGCCGTCCGAGATTGGATGGCTACAAACACAACCATTCTGTTTCTACAACCAATATACACTAAATATGAAAACTTCCAACCCTCTTCGATCTATTTTCATGGTCAACAGCACATGTTTATGACTATTTTAGGCTATTTTAGATCATGTTGTTTTATTAGGCTTATGAGATGGTGTTCAACTGTGATGAGTTCTGCCATGGTCCTAAATAGCAAACACAACTGTCCAGCCGATGTCTACACGCTACATATTAAAAATGTAAACCGTCTTCGGTGTGTTTTCAGAGTCAAACCATATGTTGGTATCCAACTATCTTAGTTTCCTGGAACAACGATGCGACAGCTCTGCGTAACAGCGCATCTGGAAGCGCAGCATGATAGGCTATTCATTTTGCGTGTCAGCTTTGGCAAAGCAGTCAAGGACTGTTACTACTGTGTCCTTCACAAAAATGTGCGTTGAGTTGAATGCTAACTTCCAATAATCGCCTACCAACGTGGTGTTTGTAGCACTTCAATTCCGTATTACTCGGTGATGCCTGGCGCGTCTTACCTGTGCCAAATTGGGAGGGGAAACTTCCTTACAGCTCCATTCATGTCCTGGCTGCTATCGCTGACACTTCTCCGGTTATCCGTACACGTCTTTGGCATGGTTTAGTTCAAACATTATTAGCTAGTGTAGTCCATTACAGTTATACCGCTTGAAACCGCTTGAAACCGCTTGAAAACAGGACTTTTGGGTGAACGACATTTGTTGTCGTCACATGATCATTGTTCAACTTTGACCCTGGATGGATGGATGGATAGACCAAGGATAGATAGATAGATGGATAGAGAGATCGATAGAGAGATAGATAGGCCTAAATATATAGATATATAGATAGATAGGCCTAGATAATATCGGATTTTATCACATTTTTATCATTTAATCCACATCAAAGGCACTCTATGGGAATACTGAACAATTAATTACCCATAAATGATATACCATTTGAAAGTGTGTTTTCTCTACTTTAATATGAAAGTAACTTGTAATTGACACTTTTCATTTCTTTTCAAGTTATTTGACATTGTTTAGAATATGACAAAAATGACAATTTTTCCTTAGAATTCCTGGTAGGATTCCGGCCTATTCAAAAAAAATTCTGGTAGCTAGAGGGTTAACAGGTGCGAGAAATTGTCCGCAGGTCCGCGTTTCCTCGTATTCCAGGCGTTTACACAGCGCTAGATCACATCTGTGCTGGAGTGAATACAGTATACAGGCTCTGGCGTCTTCAAATCATTCCCCATGTGTACTCATTTTTCAGTATTTTAGTGTAAATGAACAGTGCATTCGCAATAGATACAATATAGACACAAATCACTGTAAATTGGCTCTGGGATTTCATTAATTGTTACTTGTATATGCATTTCATTTGTCCCTCAGAGTCTCTGATGACAACTTCCTGAAGGAGAATCAAGCAGCAGATACATTAGCCACCGCTAGCAGCTCCCACTCCTCAGATGCCACAGTGATGTACCTCACAAACAGTAGCCAGCAGCATACAGGAGCACAGCTGCCCTCTGTCAGGTAAGACACTCAAATGTTATGGCTCTGTGTGATTCTCAAACTGATATTAACAAGACCACCACATTAACAACTATAATTTAAGTGTGTGTGTGTGTGTGTGTGTGTGTGTGTGTGTGTGTGTGTGTGTGTGTGTGTGTGTGTGTGTGTGTGTGTGTGTGTGTGTGTGTGTGTGTGTGTGTGTGTGTGTGTGTGTGTGTGTGTGTGTGTGTGTGTGTGTGTGTGGTGGCTAAGTAGACAGGGAAGAATCTGTCAAACATGTGCTGACATCCAGGACCCTGGCCACTGGTGTGTGATGCCACCCTCTATCTCCTTGGAGAGTGGAGGGTGTGTGTACACTGTGAGCTCTGCTGCAGGGAGCCATGAGTGCTCAGAGTCCGGTCTGCGCTGGTTGTGTGCTGGTCCAGTCACCCTGCAGTACCGCATCAGCAAGGAGGAGTTGTTCTCGGCCCAGCTGCAGATGTTAGAGTACCGACCCGCGGTTCCTCTGATGGAAATCAAGCTTCTGTCAGGAGAGCTGGAGGAAGTCTACCTGCCCCACTCCCTCTGCCTGGGTGGCTCTGACCCAGCTAAGCTAGGAGACGCAGTCAGGGCCCTGCATGGCGACAACAGCAGCATTTCCCTGGAGACATGTGAACTGAGGCGTTTCCATGGCAGGCTCTCAGCACGGCATTTTTCTCTGTGGCAGTTCGTAGTATGGTTGGGTTTCCCAGTGAGGGACCACTGTGAGGTGCTGGTCTATAAGCACAAGCCTCAACCGCTGGTCTTGCACATCTACGTTCTGCCCTTGCGCTCCTCAGCCAAGCAGGGGAAGCAGGAGAAGTATGAACGAAGTCAAGCCATTCTCAAGCTACCCGACACCATCTCACTCTTGATGGGCTCCACACTCCAGCTGTGCACCTCCTGCCCGTCTGTAGTTAGCTCAGAGGTGCCGTTCACCTGCTACACCGCCCACGCCTCCTTTGAGGTGCATGTGGAGGAGCTTCCTAAGGAATTCGATATGGAGCTCCAAAGCACTAAGGAGAACAAACCCATTTGGAAAGTCACAATGTGGCAGGATACGGACTACCCTGAAACTCTACAACACACCGACTCACAGAGCAGAGTTAAAAAGTCCCAAACAGGTAAGATTGTTTATGTTCTAGGAAATGGAAGGTTGCAGGTTCAAATGTCATTTCCATGACTGAATTGCTCTTGACCAAAGTTTCCTAACATTAGGAATGTAAGAAGACTGTAACTAGTACTACTACATGCCCCAGGGCATGTAACCAATACTTGGTACCTACTAGGGGTGTAAATCACAGCCTCCATGGCGACACGATTTGATATCGATTTCCACTACTATTATGTTGCAAAACTTACTGGACCTCATATATGTTCCTCAATACACATATAGGCTACATAAACTTGGTGGTTGATATTTGCTTACAAACTAGGCCTACCTCAAACAGAGCTATCAACAAGGAAAAATCACTAAGCATTACACTGCATCAATATACGGCCCTACTCCATCGTACATACACAAAACATAAAATACATTGATAGAGTTAGCCTACAGTTATTTAAAAAACTGTACATCTATAGTATTGGATTAGATTACTTTAGTGGCTTTTTGGTAATATCCCTGATTTGAATGCCCCCTGAAATGCCATTTCTGCTTTGCATTCATGACGTGATGTAACAACAGACATGACGGAGCAGCAGCAGATGGAGGTGGCCAAGCTCATGGGTGGGGAGTGGAAGCAGGTGGGCATCCTCTACCTGGGACTCTCCATACAGGAGCTGGACAAGATCCAGGAGTCGGAGCGAGATGCGACCATGCAGCGCTTCCGCATGCTGAGCCAATGGATGAGGCAGCACAAGGGCAAAGCTGGAATCTCAGAGCTGCACCGCTGTCTGAATCAGCATGACGTACCCAATGGTGTCAGAGACTGTCTGGAAAGTGAGGTTTTGTGTGTGTATGCGTGTGTGCGAGCGTGCCTTTGTGATGTTTGTCTGATAGTGACAATGCATGAAAACACTGGATGAAAACTTGTAGAAGGTTGTTTAGGTAAGCTAAACATACACTCATACTTTCTCTTCAATTTTAGGTATGTTGAAGGGCACCAGCGGCAAATGAGTTTACAGGACGGATGGAAGAAAGGTATCCATCAAAACCAACTGAACTTTGTGTCAGTGATGGAAAAACGTCCAATGGGATCAAACAGCAACAACCAAAGCAGACCAGTGTGTCTTCTGAGTTGTTTAGGGTGTGTGTGTGTGTGTGTGTGTGTGTGTGTGTGTGTGTGTGTGTGTGTGTGTGTGTGTGTGTGTGTGTGTGTGTGTGTGTGTGTGTGTGTGTGTGTGTGTGTTTGTTGACAAATAAAGCCTCTTCTTAACTGCTAATGGTGTTTCTGTGGCGATCTCTGCCTATAAATGATGAGCTTACATTTTTGAATGCTGCAGATCTGTTTTTAGGCCACCTGGCACCCATCGGTTCAATAAAAACTCCTTGTGCTTTTCTATTAGTGTGTGAACCAGCCTTATCTTTGGAACCAGATCTGTTTTGGGCAATTTGGATTTATATTATTGTTCTGTATATTTCCTGTTCACTTTGTATCTGCAAGTGTCATTGGCTATGATTAGGTGATTGCAATTTGCTTTGGTTAAAACGTGTCGGCCAAGTGTAATACAATGTAATGCGATGTGATATGATATAATGTAATGTAAAGTCTTTTCTTTGGAACCAGAGCTGTTGAGGCTAAATGAGGCTCTTTCTGTGTGGTGTGTTTCGTTAAGGAAACTGTATTTTTCTCCACACACAGTACTGTGCTTTTGATTTTGTCCTCTTTTTGTGTCTCTTTGGATGAAAATATCAACTGAATGTCACTGATTGTTGCTTAATGTAATGTAATGGCTACAAAATGTGCCAAGAAAGCTGGAAGATGTATAGAAATGAGAAAATGACATTTGCCTGTTCCAAAGAATTATATATCACACCTTTCAAAATGTAGTTGATATTTAGTAAATGTGCTTTGTTATTATGTATGAATTTCATAACAATTTACACATTTGTAACAAACGTCTTCATTGCAATGTATTATACATATTTCCTCGTTGCTGTTGCTTTTTTTATACATTATGCAATAAACAACAAAGTTGAAGATTTGATTTCTGCACAGAGTAAGGCTTACGGTAGGGGCACATTGACGCGAATTTGCGAATTTTGCCATTGGTTCCTATGGAGCCACGCGAGCGGGGCGAAGTCGAGAAACGACACGAGCTGGGGCAAAGCAGAGCGAGGCGAAGCAAAACACATTGGGAAAGTTTTAATGCTATGCAAATGAGGAGCGAATTTCGCCTGCCAACAACGAATCAAATCGATCGAAATTAAATGTCGTCACAGGCAGGGCCGGATTAACACTTTCTGAGGCCCGGGGCTAATTACCCGGATGGTGCCCTTCATATCATGTTCTGACTTTCTGTGATTAATCGCGATTAATCGCATAGCGCGCGAAACCCAAAAATAATAATAAATCATAAATAAAATAAATCATAAGTAAAATAAAAATATGTTTAAATTAATAAAATAAAATAATTAATAATACTTTGCATATGTACTGTGTAGATAACCTATGTAGGTCTAATATAATATTCCACAATGGAAATGTAGGCCATTTGCCAACCTGTCAGTCTAAATGTAGTAGGCTATATGCCTATCCAATGTAGGCCTACTAATGAAACAAATTATTGCATACAATATTACACTAGGGCTATTTAAGATTGTAGGCTACTGAAACTGATATATTAGAAATTATAAACTCAAATTAGGATGGTCTACATGGGCCTACAAGAAAAAAAACGTGTCACTTAAAAAACTATATGTTAAAACGGCTTGCCATGGGCGTGCGTCTGTGAGATATGTCCCGCCTTCTCTCACTGTCAAAGACTCCCACCTTCTCTCTTATCTGTCGCTATTTTTAAGGTGTTTCAGCGACTAAAAACTAATTGACTGTCTGATGGCATTGACAGCAATTACATCTTTCAAAACTATTAAGGTTGACATGACTAACACTATCTTAAATGCTGACGAAGTTGCCGATGTCGCGAAATCATAGCCTACCATGTTGATGCAGCCTACTATGCACGCGCCGCGCCATAGATACCAAACCGTTGCGTGAGGAATGTAATAACTCGCGGTCCGCTTTTTGATCAGGGCTTTAGTAAGTCCGCGTGGCGTTATTGACAGCTGATAGACAGCCAGCATAACAGAACCCTTTCATGCTGACCGTACAGTAGACTAACCTTGCGAGCTGCAAAGGCGAGCCACATGCTGCTCGAGAGTTGCGCAAGGAGGACCAGAACTGTGTAGCCTACCGAAAAAATCTTTGCTGGTGGTAGCTGCTACAGCAGGCTGACTACTCCACAGGTTGGTTAATTTGGATGTTTTCTGTAATAATTCTTTGGGTCTTCCCTTTTTTATTTCTACTAATTTTCGTTTTTTTGGTCCGCTCTCCTGTTTCCTATGGCTCGACATTTTCGCACGTTTTCTTTTTTTTCCCTTCTATTATTTTTTGTCATTTGACATTCCGCGACCGGAGGCCCCCCCTAGCGGTGATGCCCGGGGCTGCAGCCCGTTCAGCCCATTCTATAGAGACGGCCCTGGTCACAGGGCACCATATTCGTTCATCTTGCACTTGCCCTTGCTTGTTGACATTTGCTGGGCATTTAAAAATGGAGGAAAAACTGGTGCTCGCTGTGTTTAATGATCCCGTGCTGTACGACACATCTTTGAATATACACAGGAACAATTTGCAAAAAAACGATGCCTGGAAGGCAATTGCAGAGGTCGTTGGAGTGAATGGTGGGTTTATAAAAAATATTGGTAACACTTCCAAATAAGGGGCCATAATTAACAGCACAGTAGCTATAACCTAATACTTTAGTAAGGGTTAATAATCATTACTTAACGCCACATTAGACACATATTAATTGTTATTAATGCATATGTCAAACATTAGCAAGCAGTTACTTAACTATTAGATAACTATTACCTTGTGTTACACATTCATAGCACAAAAAATATTTAACTAATAGATAAGTAAGGGTACAGTAATAGTTAAGTAGCTATTACTGTAGGTCATACTTAACTAGGCCCAAAATGAACACTTACTTAATACAAAAGTAAGGCATAACTAAGGAATAAATAATACCGAAATATTGTCTGTAGATTGAGTACCCATCATGCACTGCACTTCTTGGAGCTAATATTTTCAGACATTAACTTAATTATCACAAAGGAATGGATTAGTTTCGCTTCAAAACTATTACTCTTCAAAATGTTCTGCATTTATTGTAGGGTTTCTACCATTAAAACTAATAAGTGGTATATGAACAAATTACATCTCATCACCCCACCATCATTGAGAAGTGTACGTCCAATCCTTGCTACAGCGCCGCCAGTTAGTATTGGCACCCCTTAATTTTATTTACAAATTGTGAAATATATCCAGAAATAAATGGAAATATACACAACTTTTGCCATCAGGATCTTTTAATTGAACATTATAAGATATTTGGAATTGCCAAGTATTTATTTCCAAGTGCATTTTGTAATTTCAAGCAAAAACATTTAAAAGGGCATGTCCAGGAATATTGGCACCCCTCCTTCAAGGGTTAATTGCACACTATTAGACAGCAATGGCAGCCTCTGAAGGTTTTGGTTTTCATCAATGACTGTGTTCTTTCATTTTTACAACCAATCCACTGTGCATTTGGTTGTGTTCTTTGGGTGTTTGTCTTTCTGGAGTGCACATGATGTTCAACTCAAACCAAGTGTTCTTGCCATGGTTACACATTTTACTGTAAATGATGATACCTGTCATGTCATGATGCCTGTCATGATACCTGTGATACGGTCAAATCCTCCAATACCTGATGCAACAATGGGTTGACATAATATTATGGATCGGACACCATGCTTGCTTTTTGGTAGGGTGTCCTTTTCCTTAAAGACTTTCTTGCAGAGTATGCAAACATGCTGTTTGTGTGAGTCACTGAAAAACTGTGCTATTGCTTCATCTGACCTTAAAACATTCTTAAAAGGGCTGTGCTAGGCCTATATTTTTTCATACAGCCGTCAGATGTTCCCTGTTATGACTTTGATTAAGCAATGTGGTCTGCCTTGCTCTCCAACCAAAAGGCACTACTTTGTGTAGTGTTTAACACGGGGTGCTTATTGAAAAAAACTACCCAGAACAGTTCAAAGTTGACCGTCAGGTCTGTAGATGTTAGTCCCTGTGTTTTTTCATTATTTGCACCGACTTCCAAAGACTTTTATCATAATATCTTCCTCTACCCCCCACATCCAAGGATGTTCTTTACAGCTCCATGTTTGGCAGATTTCTGAATAACACAACACAGTGTTGAAAATGGTTTACCAAGGTCTTTTGAGATGACCTTTTATTATTTGGAGGTCTTGTTTTTGTAAATAATAGTATTTGTGGTGTCCTCAGGCAGCTCCTCTGTCTTCAGATTGGTGAAAGACACACAAGATGTAACAGGTGGCTATTTAAACACAAATATCACAATTCCTTGCCTAATTCATGTTCTATGGGCAAAAGCAATTAGTCAAAGGTGATTCCCATTTGCGATTTACCATAATTGAGTCAAATTAGGTTTCCAAAATGGTATCCAGTAAAGGGTGCCAATACCAGTGATCCCGGGAACTTTACCATCTTCAATTATTTCCCTCTCATAGTTTAGTATTTAATGCTGTTGATATTTTTTATATTTAGTTTCATCCACAAGCTATCTATAGAAAAATCATGGTTGACCATATTATTTGTTTTCTGGAGATATGTCCCATAATGTACTTAAACTTCAAGGGTGCCAATAGTACCTGGCGGCACTGTATATAATGGCTCCTGTTGCCATTATTACAGTGATTTCAACGAGTGGACGTCACAGTAGACTATTTACTTAACTATTAGGTATGCGCAGCCAACTCTATTATAAGGGTCCCAAACACCAATATCTATGGATTAATTAACCATTAGTTATCCGCAGCCAACTCTAATATAAGGGTCCCAAACACCAATATCTATCCATTAATTAACCATTAGTTATCCTCAGCCAACTCTAATATAAGGGTCCCAAACACCAATATCTATCTATTAATTAACCATTAGTTATGCCTTACTTTTGTATTAAGTAAGTATTAATTTTGGTCCTTAGTTAAGTATGACCTGTGGCCTTACTTATCTATTAGGTAAATAATACTATGCTATTGTTATTTAATAGTTAAGTAACTGCTTACTAATGCTCAACATATGCATTAATAACAATTAATATGTGTCCAATATGGCGTTAAGTAATGATTATTAACCCTTACTTAAGTATTAGCTTATAGCTACTTTGCTGTTAATTATGGCCCCTTATTTGGAAGTGTTAGCAAAATATTTATTTTTTGCATGACATTAAAACAGTGTAATGACAGTGTCTTAACAATGGCAGTTCTCAAGGTGACATGAGCATACTGTTATTTCCTCTGTCTTAATTCAGTGTTGGTCTAATGATGTATGTGTGTGCCTACCAAATTTTGCCAATAAAAGAAAAAAAAGATTGTATTTACTTTGTTCAATTATTTGTGTCTGATGGTTGGTTGATCTTCCCATATCTTCCCATCTGACTACCTGGTGGTATTTGCACCCTACAACTTGGACTGAAGGACATATGAACACAAAAACCCTCACTGTAGTTGTGTCAAGCATAATAACTTTTCATAAGAAATAGAGACATGACCATACAGTATTTGTCAGATGGTTGGTTGGTCTTCCCATATCTTCCCATCTGTAGTAGCTTTTTCTAATTTTCCTTTTGTTTCCTTTAACTACTACTGGTGACTGAGTTGGATTTTGTCTTGACGCGTGCAGGTGAATGATGAGGAGAAGTTGATGTTCCAGTTTGTCCGTTTAATTCAGAAAATGTTGGTTGTTTACAAATAACTTAAACTTGAGGAAAATAAAGACAATAAACTGAGAGTATTATAAGCAATGAATCAGTCCAGTACAGCCCGCACGGTCAAAGGACTGTGTGCCCTCTCAGCCACACTGGATGCCGTGACCTTTGCCCCTTAAGGCCTTCTCCTTGGGCTCCACCTCCACCTGGGCTCCATTACCCCAGTCATCCTCTAGGTGGGGTCAGACACACCTGTGGCCAAGTTCACTCTCTCACTCATTCACTCACTCACACAAACACACACTAATACAGAAGACCAAAAAATAAGAAATGGTAAGAATCAACAAAAAGCTCATTTTGGCTCCTACATACCGGCCCCTAATTGTATTTGTAGAGGCAAAGACAATTATATAATGAAACAAAAAAGGAGCCATGTTACTCGAATTACTTTGAACTTGTACTTAAACCAATTTTCAATATTTTCAATTCAAGTAAACTGAAGTACAGTATATTGACTTAACTTAAGTCTCCATGTCTTCATCACGGAATGGTCATCACCCTCCAGGAGCAAACACATTTGGGATACTGGCCTCTCCAGCACGCTTGTCTTTGTTTGCAGCTTCACAACTCTGGTATGTCATCTGGCATCAGGTCTTGCTTCAATGCTTCTTCCTAACTGCCATGAAGTTCGAGGAGTAGTGTTGTCAGTCAGCAGGACGATCTCACCTGGGATGAAGTTTCTTCTTTGTCTTGTCACCTTTGCTGTGCTCCATCCTTTTCTGACCTCCACGGCACCGGAGTCATTAAGGTCTACGCTCAAGAAGGGTGGAAAGTATGTGGCGAGTCTTCCACTTGGTAGGTCCTCCAGTTTTTGTTCACCTGCTCTGCTCCTGTTCATCCTGCAAGACACACACTGAGAGAGAACTTTTCTTGCTGCAGCATTGCCATGCATCATCCAGTATTGCTTTCGTACCTTTGACAGCATACGGATTCTTTGTCCATGTCCAGCTTGAGCATGAATGTGGCGAATGATTGAGGGGGGCACAGGATAGCCAGGATGGCCTGGTGTTTTCTTTCCTCCAGCATTGTTGTTCTTCTGAGGCGACAACCGACTCTGGGGTTTCCTTCATCCAGCATCAGATCCGGACTGTAGATGCTGCTTCCTCTGTTCAAGTTGGATTTCCCATCTTGCCACATGCCGGTTTCCTGTGGAAAGGTCTGTCTTTCTATATATGAAATTATTGCATTTTCTGCCATTTTCAAATCCTTCAATGTTACAGAGTCTTTCATGTTTACCTTCACAGGCCTTGTATTTATTCTAGTTATCAACTTACAGTCTTCCTTTGAGTCTCTCTCAATGCTCACACCTTTAGAGCAGTCATCGTTGTCATGGTTTCTCTCTGTGTCAATGATACTGTCTGTTTTGAAAGGTAAGTTCTTGCAAAAATCATCTTTGACACTGACAGACTCATTGGCAATGTTCTGGAACTTTTCATCGACTGACATTTTACCTTTTTCTTCA
Organism: Engraulis encrasicolus; assembly: GCF_034702125.1. Taxonomy (NCBI): domain Eukaryota; kingdom Metazoa; phylum Chordata; class Actinopteri; order Clupeiformes; family Engraulidae; genus Engraulis; species Engraulis encrasicolus. The sequence continues at coordinate 104,016 of NW_026944944.1, forward strand.
AATGCCTTTTCATTTAAATCAGTGTTGTAGTGACTCACCAGTTGGTCTTGCAGGTCAACCAAGGAGATCCTATTTGCAGTCATCGTGGCCATCTCCACTCCTGTGCTGCATCCTCCTTCCAATTGACCATTAATGACCCAGCCTAGCAAACTTTTCAGTGCACAGGGTCCTCCTTGTTGTGAGTTGATTACCTGCCAGGGTTCCATCAGTTTTGCTGCATTCATCCCGATTAGAAGTTCAATCTCAGCATCTATTTCTGGTAACTGGACTTCACTAAGGTAAGGCCATTTCCTTAAATCCTCCTGTGTTGCAATGTTGTCCTTCGTTACTGGCATAGATCTTTGAGTATACACTTCCGACAGAGGCATGAATGTGCTGCCTTTCAACTCACTCACTTCGATTCCTAAAGCTAGCATACTCTTGATCCGCTTCTCTTGTGCCATTGTTCTCAGTAACACAGTTGTTGGTTTTGTGTCTACACTGAGTCTCTGTGCCAATCTCTCTGTGCAGAATGAGGTTGAACTGCCCGGATCCAGTAGAGCATAGGTTTGTATGATCTTGTTAGCTTTGGCAGACTTGACTTGAACTGGCAAGATTGAAAGTGCACACTTAGATTTTCCGGCCCCATTATATGCACACAGCTGTGATGCTGCATCTGTGACCTGCTGTGATTGCTCTGACTTTGGGGTCTGACCTTTGACTTGAAAGTTGATGTGTAACGCCCTGGGATGCCTTTGGTTGCAGATGGTACATGACAGACGTCCTTTGCAGTCTTTGCTCAAGTGTCCTTTACTTAAACATCCAAAGCAGAGTCCCTTTTCCTTTAAAAGGTTCAACTTCTCCCTGTGCGTTTTCTTCTCAAAGTCTGAACAGTGCTCTATGGTGTGAGCACCATCACAACAGATACATGCAGGCTTCCTATTGCTGTTACTGCTTGGAGCCACTGGGGTGCTTAGTGTCACTATACTGGTTGCATATGAAGGTCTGGGTTTTTGTGACTTACTTGTATCGGGTCTCTTAGTACTCACGACTGAATCCTGTATGTCCCCAAATATGGGATTGGAGCATCTTTTAGCCTGTTTTTCAATAAACTGTACAAGATCTGCAAATGTGATTTTGCTATTGCTCTCCAGCTTTTCTTCTGCCTTGGTCCGCCATGTGTCCCGCAACTTGTAGGGCAACTTCATCACGATGGCTTTCAAAGTAGATGCTGTGTTCAGTTCATCCATGTAGTTAAGCTTTGTCATGAGGTTACTGCAGCCTTTGAGGTACAATGCAAAGTCAGTCAATGCTTTGGGGTCTTCAGGCTTTATGCTCTGCCAGTTGAGGACTTTGTCGATGTGGGCAGTGGAAATTTTGTACTCATTGCCGAATTGTTCTTGTAGTAAGCGCTTGGCCCTAAGGTAGCCTTGATCTGCATCCATGTGCTGGCAACTCCTTACTAAGTCCCTTGCTTGCCCCATTGTAAATTGCTCCAGGTAGAAAAGTCTGTCTCGTGCATCACTAGTCTTTTTCTCAATGTTATGCTCGAAGGATGTCATGAATGATCTAAACTGTAAAATGTCTCCATCAAAGATGGTAACAGTTTTGGGGGGCAGTAAGGACAATTGTTGTTGTTTGAGAAGCATAGAGGAGATCTCATTTTGTCTATTCAGAATTGCAAGTAGGTTGTTAGGGGGTGTGACATCTTGAACATTGTTCTGTGAGGGGCTTTGCTGCACGTCATTTTGTTCTGACAAAACAGGACCTACAGTGTCTGACTGTGACCTCACAATAACATCATCGGCCAACTGCCTATATTGTGTGCTGAGTTCAACTAGTTCTGACTGATCTTGAGATTGTTCAAGTACAGGTTGTGGGAGATCATACCTTCTCTGAGTTGCAGCATCTGCTTGTGCAGGTAGGGGCGTTTGTGTTGCAGTCACAGCATCTTGAGTTCCTCGGAGTGACCAGGTCCCTCTCTGGTCATTTTGAGAAGCTGTTTGTTGCTGTGGCTGAAGAGGCATGGGGAGATGTAGTGCTTGGTCCTTTGGTCGCACACTCCTTGTCTCTTGTACATTGGTGGTTTGTGGCCTAGTGCTTGTCACTGGTGCATTTGTAGTTTGCGGCCCTCTCCTGAACTCTGGCATACTGGTGCTCTGAGGTGCAACCTGCAGTGTGTCCATTTCAGCAACTTCTAAATTCATTTCCTCGAAGTACTTGTCCATGCCATCAACTGGAGTAGATGAAACTTGGTCCTCAACATTGAGTACTGCAAGTTTGGCATTGGTAGCAGACAACTCAGTTTCAAGGTCTAATGTTTCCCTCTGTCTTCTTATTTGGTCTCTTTGTCTAAGCAAACACTCTTCTTTTTCTTCCAATGCATGCCTTTGTTTTAATGCAGCAGCTTTGGCTAAAAGTGCAGCTTTCTGAGCTAGTGCTTCCTGACAAGCTGATTCTGCTCTTGAATATGCACTTCTTCTAGACCTCAGACTCATTACAGCAGAGATACTGTCTTTGGGGCCAATTTCATCGTCATCATACTTTTCTGTCTGAGTTTCAACAGGACATGATCTAATCCATTCAACAACTTTAGTCTGGAATTCATTGATATTGATCATCTTTGGTTGATACCACTTTTCTGTGTCTGTAGTACATTCTTCCTTTGTCAGTAAAGCTTGGTATCCTTTGTGCAAGTCATTAAGTTCATCTAACATTTCTGTGAATTTCTGAAAGTCTGCCTTTACTTTCTCCAAGTTTCGTGGATCTGACAAATGTTCACTTATTTTGTTCATTTTTCGAGTTATTACACCACTTTTGTTCTTTCTAAGACGCTTTGCTTCATTCTTCTTTTCTAACTCAGACATTTCTTTCTTTTCTTGAGTTTCAACAGGTGCATGCCCTTCCATGTTGCTAACAGGTGTAGCATCCTCCATCTTGCTAACAGGTGTAGCGTCCTCCATCTTGCTAACAAGCTCTTTGTCCATCTCAGCAAACTAAAAAGTCCTTTTTTCTTCAAAAATATAACTAAATATTCATCTCAATGAATTGATATAAAACTGCTGAGTAAATAGGTTAAAGTCTTTTTCTTCAAAACATAACGATTGCAGTAGATTTAAATGGATCCTGTTCGCCCTCGGCCTTCAGGTAGGTAATCCACTCACATGTGTTTCCTTTGTTTGTTCCAGGTAAGTTTAAGTTCCTTTTTTTCCCAGGTAAGTTGAAGTTCCTTTGTTCCAGGTAAGTGGAAGTTCCTTTGTTCTAGCTCACTTGTCCATCCTTTTTCCAGGTATCCAGAAATGTCCTTTTTTCCAGGTATCCACAAGGAGCAGTCCTTTGACTTAATTGTAGTAGCTTTTTCTAATTTTCCTTTCGTTTCCTTTCAACTACTACTGGTGACTGAGTTGGATTTTTGTCTTGACGCGTGCAGGTGAATGATGAGGAGAAGTTGTTCCAGTTTGTCCATTTAATTCAGAAAATGTTGGTTGTTTACAAATAACTTAAACTTGAGGAAAATAAAGACAATAAACTGAGAGTATTATAAGCAATGAATCAGTCCAGTACAGCCCGCACGGTCAAAGGACTGTGTGCCCTGTCAGCCACGCCCTGTGCCGTGACCTTTGCCCCTTAAGGCCTTCTCCTTGGGCTCCACCTCCACCTGGGCTCCATTACCCCAGTCATCCTCTAGGTGGGGTCAGACACACCTGTGGCCAAGTTCACTCTCTCACTCATGCACTCACTCACACAAACACACACTAATACAGAAGACCAAAAAATAGGAAATGGTGAGAATCAACAAAAAGCTCATTTTGGCTCCTACACCATCCATTGCTGGCATCTGTCCCACTTTTGCAAATAAACCTCATTTTAAAAAAGAGTATAGGCCTACATATCTGTGTATCTGTGTCTGATAGGTGGTTGATCTTCCCATCTGATGACCTAGCCAGGATCTGTACCACATGCCAACTGAATTGAAGGAACACCAAGGCCTTATATTTATTTATAATGACACTCTTTCACACGAGATTCATGCATGGTTGATGCCATTATTAAGATGTTGCATATGCTATCCATTTTTAAACTCAACAATGCCGTAAAAAGTGGAAGGGCCTCTGGGATACATATAGGAAGGAGAAACAGAAGCAGAAGGAGAGGTCAAGGAGTGGGTCAGGAGCCTCTCATGCCAGGCAGTGGCAGTATTGCGCTATCATGAGCTTCCTGGACCCTTTCCTTGAGTTCAGGGAGACTTCAAGGAATTTCGTGAGAGGTGATGGTGCCACGTCCACCCCTACTCCAATCTGCTCCTGCTCCTGCACCTTCTGCTTCAGTGGACAAGAAAATGCCTGCACAGGAGCAGTTGACCAGCTTTGAGACTGAACTGCTCGGAGCAGTAGAATGTTTGACACCCGTGGAGGATGAGGACGAGCTCTTTTTTAGGAGCTTGATCCCCACCCTGAAGCGCCTTACGTCGTCCCGAAAGGTCGACCTGAAGTTGGCTTCCATGAGAATGGTGCATGATGCGGAGAGGGAACAGGAGTTCCAGGACTATACCCTGACCAATTTATGATAGTAATTTTAATTTGTTGTGTTCTTGTTCTAGTTCTGTTGTTCTGTTGTGTTATTTTTATTTTGTTCTTATTCAGTTCATCAAATGTTACATTAATATTTCGACATGTCTCAATGCTGTCTGTGTTTTTATTCTGTTCATTTAATAACATATGTCTACGTACTGCAGACTGCAAAACACGTGGTCTGCAAATGTGAAGCTGTTTTTCATACAGTTAATTCTTATAGGCCTACATTTAAATTCTTCATTCTGTGTCTTTTATTTTGCAATTCCAGCTCCAGCTGTTCAGGCTATAGCTTTTAGGCGGAGTCAAATGGAATTCATTGCAGGTTGAACAGAACCTACAACATCTTTATTGTTTCTGTACTTAAAACTAATACGATTAGTCTAAAACAGTCTAAGCTGTTGTTCAAAAGTATTAGGTATTGTTTTTACTTAAATTAAGAGTGCATAGATGCTCTTTCATTGAAACTAAAATAATAACCTTGCTGAGATATATATATATATATATATATATATATATATATATATATATATATATATATATATATATATATAATATAATATAATATATATATTTGTAGTGTATGTGGAATAATTTCTTGACCTAAGACATAAGTTGTGTAATATTAACTGACCTAAAGGAAAATGTCGACCTACATGATATGTGACAGGGGGAAAGTGGAGAAATGGAATAATGCTGTAAATGATGGTGCACCATGGAGGAATATTGCTTTTCAATGAGCAAGATGGGTGACTCTTAAAAGAGCCGTTGTTTACTGTGGAGCTACACATTGTGTTGCCAAGGGACAGCACCTTCATTATTGAAGTACGCAGAGTACCTCTCCCGGGCAGCGTTGTTGGTGCCAGTGCGTCGTGCCTCCAGCAGCCTCCTCTTCGCTGTTGCCGGTCAGAGGGATGGAGTTGGCGTTCCTCGTCATCCGGATGTAATTGTGGAGAATGCCTTCACACACGCCTCCACCTTCTTCGTCCCAGCAGCAAAGAATCGCCGGTAGATCCTCCACTGGCTTGCCAGGATGCCGAAGGCACACTCAACTGTGAGGAGGTTTCGCCGCAGGAGGAAGGCCTCATCTCCCACAAACACGTGTGGCATCTCTCCTCTCCCCTCAGCTCCAGGATTCAGCTGGTCTTCTGGCAGATCTAGCTTGCCATCGTGTAGGTGGCTATGAGCGATGGTGGTACCCTGTCTAACTCCGCGTTTGGAGAGGCGCGATGGCAAGCCTTCTGCAATTTCCCTCCAGTCCTCCCTGGTTGGCACCGGCATGAACTCTTCAACCAAGCAGTCCCATATGGCACAGCAGACCTCCTCCACAATTTTACCCACCGTGGATTTCCCGACTCTGTAGCTGTAGGCAAGGGAGGTGAAAGAGTCACCACTGGCTAGGTACCTGAAAACACACAAAAAGCAAAACACAAAAATAATATAATAGAACAGATTATATTGGTCACATTTGAAGATGATAGATGCTAAAACTGGAAATTAAATTGTGTGCGTAAATGGTCCATATCTTACCGCAGACAGATGGAGAGGCGCTCTGCTGCACAGATGGGCTCTCGTGCAACTGTGGCCTTTGTAATCAAAGGGCCACTCGTGCCAGCAGGTCATCGAGCGCCTCTACGCTGAGCCGAAAATACCCCTGGAAAAGGCCGGCATGCAGACGCAGCTCCAAGACAAGACGATGGTATTCGCCGAGGGTCGTGCGCGACTGTCGGATAGGATGAACCCAATAAAGCCGTTCTCGCCGGTGACGCACGGCTGTCCTCCTCCGATAAATGGCCGCAGCTGCAATTAGTGCAACACACCGATCCATAGTAGATGATGGATAACAATGGGACAACAGCCCTTGTTTATACTATTCGCACAATTCTATAGAATAGTAAGAAAATAGCGGGAACTCTTCAGATTGGCAGAAAATATATGTGCATTCGAAATAGGAATGAAAACGCAGCGGGAGTCAAGTAAAAGTAACAGTTGTACACCAAAAATGTACTTAAGAAAAAGTCCTAAGTACTAACTTTTAAATGTACTTTTTGAGTACAAAAGTACAAGTAGGCCTACTCGCGCAATGGCTGTCTTTCTCCATATCTACCTACTTGATACAATAGGAAAAAGTTTCTGCAATGGTTTTCGGTTCGGGTCCTTTTCGACTACTGGCAGGCTGGAGTGCACTGAGTTCATCAAGTCCATGAGCTGCACTCTGAGTTAAGTCCTTGTGGTGCAGAAGTCTGTTATCCTCTTTCCCCCTCTGACAAATAGAATCTGACAGATCTTTCTTGAACCTAAATATAACGCAAGGGGGGAAAAAAAACGGGAGGTGTACTACTGAGATATGTCATACTCAAGAACAAGTTACCTGCCAAGATTTTTGTTTTGCAGGTGCCAATGTCAATGTGTGTGTGTGTGTGTGTGTGTGTGTGTGTGTGTGTGTGTGTGTGTGTGTGTGTGTGTGTGTGTATATGTGTGTGTATATGTGTGTGAATGTGTGTGTGTGTGTGTGTGTGTGTGTGTGTGTGTGTGTGTGTGTGTGTGTGTGTGTGTGTGTGTGTGTGTGTAGAGAGATACTCTGCTTCTTGACAGCATTGCTTCCCAACAGTAGAAAACACACAATGACAAAGTGTCTTATCTTCATTTGAGATATTTTATTTTATTTTTTAATAAGAAAAGACAAAATATGAAGTTGGCACCAATTCACACAGCAGCCACAGGCCCACCTAGCGTGGTGACATCACAGCACTATGACATCACAGCAGGGTTGCCAGATGAGACTGATGATTTCCAGCCCAAAAAAATGCCCAAAACCTGCCAAGAAGCACTGAATCCAACCCAATTTGAACTAAATTCTATTGATTTCTATGGCCATAAATTTGCAGAAAAACCCACCCAAATGCCATTTTTACCAGCAGCCCAATTGAGTGGGAAACCGCCTAATCTGGCAACATTGATGACATCAGAGCACTATGACGTCACCGTAGCGTGGTGGGCACTGGGCGTACTGTGAGTTTGTGTGTGTATGGATGTGTGTGTGTGTGTGTGTGTGTGTGTGTGTGTGCCATCAGCATTATATTAATTCAGCAGTCAGAGGCACCGTAGCATGGACGTGTGTGTGTGTGTGGACGTGTGTGTGTGTGTGTGTGTCAGTGTGCATTCTCGTGTCTGTGTGTTCCCGTGTCTGTGAGTGCATATCTGTCTGTGTGTGTGTGTGTGTGTGTGTGTGTGTGTGTGTGTGTGTGTGTGTGTGTGTGTGTGTGTGTGTGTGCATGTAATCAGTATTGCCTATCCAAAAAAAGTCACCACCAAAAATAAAAAAGACCCCAATCTAATACATCACCAGATTAGCCAGAGAAGTCCCATGATGCTTTGCAATATTCTTCCGATCTGAAAGACAGCATGGAGTCTGTACCCAGAGAACGGACCAGATCATGGTACCAGAGATGGGGGAGGCTTAGAAAGGCGATGACTGCAGGTTGTTTGAATAGATAAAACTGACATGATTGGCTATGGCTATGTATACCAACTGAGGTGCTGTTTCCATGTAGATGGATATTTTTATATGGGGATATTTTTTTCTCCTAGTTGTATTGGTTTTGCATTGGTTTTGGCCTTCCGTTTCCACGTAGCAGATATTTAAAAATCCAGGTGCAGGAGAAAAAAATAGCAGGAGAAAAAAATATCCTGTTTAGGGGTCTGAAACGTATTTGTTACAATGGAGGATTTTTATCCTCATGTTGTGTTTACACCTAGCAGGAGAAAAAAATACCCTGCTAAAAAAATATCCTGCTACGTGGAAACAGCACCTGATACACATTTGTAACGCCCAATAAACAGCAATCGTCAATCGTAATCCACACCCTTTATGGCATCTACAGTAGGCAGGTCTCCAAACCTTATCTCACTTGTGATTAGGTCCAAAGCGACTTAGTTATTTTACTTACAGGGTATTGGTTACAGTCCCTGGAGCAGTGTGGGGTTAGGTGCCTTGGTACAGGGTATTGGTTACAGTCCCTGGAGCTGTGTGGGGTTAGGTGCCTTGGTACAGGGTATTGGTTACAGTCCCTGGAGCAGTTTGGGGTTACGCGTCTTGGTACAGGGTATTGGTTACACTCCCTGGAGCAGTGTGGGGTTAAGTGCCTTGGTACAGAGTATTGGTTACAGCCCCTGGAGCAGTGTGGGGTTA
>NW_026944945.1:0-8792 GCF_034702125.1 Engraulis encrasicolus
TGAAGAATAGGAAGGTTTTGATGTTGTGTAGTGGGTAGCACTAAGCTCTATATCGTCGGCTTGCTACCAAAACCGCCTAAGTCCGAATTTGGTCGAAATGAGATTTTTGCATAAACTTACTCCCCTACCACAGCCTGCATTCAATCATGCGCTTTCTGCCAGGGGTCATTGATCAATCGCAAACCAGTCACCAGAGTCAAAAAATCTGTATTTATAAATTCACACACTGCCTATGAGAAAAATGAATGACCAGGGGGACGTCTAGCTATAGGGAGGACAAAGGAGGGCATTTGCCTGTAGGCCTAGGGCCCTCCTGCAGGTGGCAGGGGTAGGGGCCCTATTTATTCATCCTGGGGCCCTCTGTGCACCATATTGTTCTTGCCCAATGTTAATGACTTGGGTCAACTTGGACTTAGCCATTTTTGATGCACAAGAAAAAGAAAGATAGCAGTTTATTTCCCATCTGTTAAGAGTTTCTCTCTCTCTCTCTCTCTCTCTCTCTCTCTCTCTCTCTACTATCTTATCTCTCTCTCTCTCTCTCTCTCTCTCCAAAAGACAATGGCCATGTTTTCAAAAAACTTCCATCCTTAGACATCTTTCTCAGATAATCTTGTTACCACAACAATGGTTGTAGCCTTAACATTAATTAATGGTTGAGGCCTTAAAAACGAATTGAGCAATCAGTTCAATCATGTGTTTTAAATGATGTTTTAAACAGGTTTGATAGAAGACTGCCATAGGATTACATCCTCTTATAAACCACTGTGTTATGTCTTACAATTATGTGATAAGATAGTAAAATAGATTTTGAACACCGTTGGGATGATGTCGCTAGTGCAATACTTTATTGGCATACACAGCAGTGGTGACCTACTCAATGTGTAAAGTATCCAGTAGTGGTTCTAACTCACCATATTCTGAATGCCACGGTTGTGGTGTTGAAGGTGGGGAGGGGCACAGTTTTTTTTTTTCTATGACCCAGGTTACCTCGGTCATGGGCAAAGGTTAGGGAGGGTGGGGCAAGTTCTTGATGAGCATGCGAAACTAGACAGAAAGTTACGCAAAGGATGATAAACAAGGAGGAGACAGTTCATAGAGGAGGGTACAAAGGAACCAAAGAAGTGCCCCACCCCTTCATCCTCCTCCCATGACTGATGGGACCTCAACATGGAGATTGGACGCCACTGCACGGCTTGCTCTGTGTGGCACTTGGCAAATCTGGGTTTTGTCCTGATATGAGCAATGAAAGTATTACCATTGTGGCAATTGCTCTCGCACAACGACAAAAAATAGTTTTACTTTGGATGAGAATGTAAATAATGTTTTTAATGAAAGCTAATATGATTAAAAGTGCTAGAAGGTAAAATAAATCTGTGAAAGTCTGTTGGTAGACATGAGATTTACCAGCATGGTAGGTTGTTACAAGGTCTACAAAAATATTTCAACTCATTTGGGCCATTTCCAGGATTAAAGTTTGGAATAAAAATAAAAAAACGAATAGTAGAAACTATATCAACATGATGTGCAGTGCATTTTGTTCTTGTTTGGTGCTGCATCATAATCATTTATTTTAACAAGTGTTTTGTTTTCCTTAGGAGCCATTTCATGTTTGACTTGCAGGCTTTAACTCAAAATAAATAAATAAAATAAATTAACATCTGTTTGTAAGTAGACCAATGACACAGGACAGGATGACAGGATGATGCAGATGTGGTTAGGGGAGTAAAGTTCTGCCAAAAAATCTCCTTTGCCCAAAATTATTAGGGGGGGACTCACAATTGCTCTTTGCCCAGGGTCTCAGAATTTCCTAGAACTGCCATGAATGTTTGGCGCCCCCTTTGGTGCCTAGTTTTTCCCTGTTTTCCGAAAAACCCAAAATCGGACTTAGGCGGTTTTGGTAGCAAGCCGACGATATGATACATGACACTAAACCAACACTCTAAGAAAATTTCCTGCAAAAATCAGCGGCAGTTTTACTGGTCAAGTATCATTTACCTTGTAATTCTACTGTTATTTCACACCAAAAATCAAATACAGCTTATTGCTGTTTAATGTATCACAGTATATAACATTTTTCAGCAGCAATTGAACTATTAAATAACAGTACTCTACAGAACGTTCACAGTATTAGTTATGTGTGTTAAACGGGATCTAAACAGTTGTCTCTACAATATTTATGCAGTTAGATTATGAGTACAATAACAGTACATTTCAGTTTAAAAAGTGTGAATTGTACTGTGTGCTGGACAGGCAAATGCTGGGTCATAGTTGTATTCATGAATATGGCCATGGCAAACTTCCCACCCCACCCATCATTTCTCTCATAACTTGTGGTACCCTGGCCATGTTACCACCCCACCCTCCCATCGTTCACCATGACTGGAGTCGCCTTGGCAGGCAAGATACCTATGGCGCTATGCTGTATTGAGAAAATGGGTGTTTGCGGTGTGGGTCCTTTGAAAAGTTGGTGGGGCATGATATAACAATGTCAGGAGTATGCAGTGCTATGTTACAATGATTAGTGTGGCAAGGTGGGGTTTTTACTTGTATCTCTTGATGAGCCAATGGATGGAAATATAGCATTGGTCAGTCTTTAAAAAAAATATTTTGCCACCAAGTAGCACAGCAAAGGAAATGCAGGCACTTACAAAGCTAGCTTTCAAAGCAATGCCTAATTTGCAGCAGGGCACATTATATGCAAACAATGCCACAAATGATGCCACATACAAGCGAAAAAAGGCTTTCACAAAGAAGAAAGTGTGCAAGCATGTAAGCAAGAATGTAAGCAAGCTTGTAGGCAAGCTTGTAGGGCAAACAACGTGCTATGCCTGTTGCCATGCAGGCCAGCCAGCAGGGCAGGCAAAGCAACTGAAGTTAGTGTGATAGCCCAGATTCTATATTACAGGTGCAAGAGTACCAGGTGACCAGAGTCATCAGGCCCCTTGGGCAGGTGACGCCTGTAATTGAATAATGGGCATAACAGCCCTACTCAGGTGAGGCCAGGCCACTGATTAAGCAGGATTGGTTTTAGATGGGGCTGCTTGTTTGCCAAGAGTGTTACAAGTTCTTAAAATGTTTGCCAGCCATTCACACTTTCATCACTATCAAAATGCATGGTGGCATACTCAACACTTTGCTGCATTCAAGCACTTTTTAAAGTACTTGTAGTTTCCTTTAGAAATTGTTTCATCATGCTGATGATAGATATCAGATAATTCTTTAACCATCAGAATGACTTCAGTTCTTCAGGTGGGTTATTGAAGTTTGAATGGTGACATCACGGAACACACTGGGAGGATGAATGGGTCTTCAATGGTGCTGCCACTATTAAAATAATTGTTATTTTCTTAGAGATGCACCGGATCCGGTTTCCGGTTCCGGAATGCCGTCAGGGATAATGAGCAGGTTTTTCACAGGATCCGGGTACGGCCAGGACAGGATCTTAAGGCCAGTGGTATTCCGGTTATCTCGCATGTTACCTAAAACATCAGGGTCTGGTGCATGTTCTAGTCTAGGGCTTTTTCAGTCTTTCACAAACCCCAATCACTGCATGGAGTGAAATCCCTTTGGTAGCGGCTATTGCAGCAGTGTGGCAATAAGCCAATGAGTCTAAAAAATAGTTTGCGCCAACGTAATAAAAAGGGCCCACGTGTGCGAGTAGACTATATGTTTCAACCCTTTTGTAGGATCCGGTATCCGGTTCCGGATCTGGCAGGATCTTAAGCAGTGGATCTGGTATCCGGCAGGATCCTAAAAATCAGGATCCGGTGCATCTCTAGTTTTTTCCACAACGGCGAATACTGCTATTGTGCAGTACTTACTGTTTATGCTCAACATGTGACTCAAAGTAATATTTTCACAGTAGTTGTCTGTTTTTTCGAAAAACAGTAGAATGCTGTTGCAGAATTGCCGTAAATAAACAGTTATTGGTTACAGTGAATGTCTTCTTCTTCTCCTCATCTTCCTCAATGTTCCCCCTCTTCTTCCCCTCTTCTTTCTTCAACCCTGCCTCTTTCCTTTCCTCTGAAGGAAATAAACTTACTGCTGGCTGCACAGGCTGACTCAGAGAATTATCCTCACAGTAGGAATCAATCCTAAATAAATCACTCTAAAACGCTGCTTCCTCCACTAGTGCATTAGCAATGCAATGTTAATATGGTTGTTACGATTCTCTTTGCATGCCTGTGGCCTACCTGAACAAATATCGTTGGTGGTGGTGATGATGATGATGATGGTGATGATGTGATACATAACAATCATATAGGCCATGGACGTATGCGTTTGCACACAAACACACACACATGCACGCACGCACGCACGCACGCATGCACGCACACACACACACACACACACACACACGACTGTGTAGCTCTTGCTATGCAAACCGTGTTCTGACGGGAGGATAAGTGTGACTAATGGTCTTTGGAGCCAATCCATGATCACACGTCATATTTCTCAAATTGTCCATAATTGTCAGATGATTCTGGAATTGATTTGAAGGAGGCGGGGGGGATGGGGAGGGGGTGAGAGACAGGCTGTCTTCATGATGGACTGTCTGTCTCGTTATTTCATTTACTCTCTCTTTCACTTTCTTTCTCCCTCTCTCTTACAAATTCTCTCTCTTTTCACTCTCTGTTTTGCTCTTTCACTCTGTCTTTCTGTCTGTCCTCACCCATCTTTCTCAGTCTCTCATTTTCAAACTTCCTGCTGAATACTTGAATAGAAAAAATTATCCATCCATTTGACATCAACATAGGCCTCAAAACGCATCCGAGACCGCTCAAAAAGAGACACGTCCAGTCCATTGCTCAGTGAAATGAAAGAATAGATTTCTCTGTAAAAGCAGACTTGATGACGGGGGGAAGTGAAATGAAAGGCAGAGAAGTATTTTTTCTCATCTCTGAAGACACGCATGCCTGAATACACAGGCCTGATGTGGGGACAAATGGAGAGGCCACACAGCCTTTAAAGCAGTGTTTCCCAAACTTTTTCAGATGGAGGACCACTTTGTCCCCCCAAAGATGTTCAGGGACCACCTGTCAACTGAATTTACAGTTTGCGGGTGCTAAAATGACACCGCAAATTTCAATGAAGATCATTTATTTTTATTCACATTTAGAAATCTCTCTTGTTGTGGTGAAAATGAGACCTGAACTATGTTTAGCTTTGCAATAATGTTACAAACATAGCCTTCTGCTAGCTTGTCTCGGAAAAGCAGAAATCCCCTCGCGGACCACCTGAGCTCTGTCACGGACCACTAGTGGTCCCCGGACCACACTTTGAGAATCACTGCTTTAAAGTGTAACTTGCAGTTTCCATTCGCCATTAACATTGTGTGGAATTGGAATCAGGAATTCAGCAACCAAACAGAAAAAAAGACCCAAACAGTCACTAAAAGAAAGGTTTTCATATTTTCAGCCGAAATGTTATTGGAAGACAACAAAAGGGAATATTTTCCTTCCAACACACACATGAGGACAAACAATCATTACAGCAGGTTGAGGAAATTGGGGTGTATTTAGGATTTCGTATCGTGAAAAGCTAAGACTAACTAAGGGATATCCCAGCGTGGGCCAGTGATCAACAATGGTACCACAGGTCACACGCGGCAGGCAACACGATGCGTCAAACGCTATGCACACAGTTGGGGGGGCGCACGCACACACACATACCCACACACACACACCACACAAACGGCATCCTTGCAGAGTTAATGCTAAACTACACGTGTCCTTTCTTTCTGCTTCTTTTGTATTTCTATAACAACCCGCCTGGTTTATCCCACACACACACACCACACACACACACACACACACACACACACACACACACACACACACACACACACACACACACACACACACACACACACACACACACACACACACACACACACACACACACACACCTTCATAACAACTCAGGCAAACGCCTCTCCATCCCCAGCCCATCATCATCAGAGTCATGCCGGGGAGAACCGTACCCTCTACCGCACATCTCACATGGGGGACTAATGAGTGTAGTGTGTACAATGTGTGTGTGTGTGTGTGTGTGTGTGTGTGTGTGTGTGTGTGTGTGCGTGCATGTATGCGTGTGTGTGTGTGTCCTCAGTGACAACACTCCTTCGGCTGTGAGCCAGCGTCTGCACTCTCTGCACCGTAGCTTGTTATGCTCGGCACCACGCTGCCTGTCTCTTTACAGCTGACATTTTTTTCTGACATTCCGTGGCATAACGGTACGGTGGCAAGCTCCCAAAGCGAATATCTTTACCTCGCGACAGAACATGACACCTTCTTTCAAGAACACTGACAAGGTTTCACACGAGATTATTTTAAAGATTTTTGTCCTACTTTACTCTTGTCTTACCCTAAAGACATTCAATACGTCGATTATAGACCTACTGCAAACTCAGCTTACATTTATAATGTATGCATTTTAATAAAGCAATTCATTTTAATGTAACGTGTCAGTCATTATTTGTATTGTAATAGAGCAATTCATTTTAGTGTAGCATGTGGAGTTATTCATCGTGCACATACGTTCATTCAATGGGGTTCTTAGTGTGAGAAAGGGTTAGGGCCTAGTGGACCACATTTTAAACTAAATGTGCTGTCCTCTGCCATTGAATTAATATTCTGCTTCTTGGACCAGTTAATTACCCTACATGGGGCTACAGTAATCTCCAATCAAGCCGAGGAAGAATTCGGGGGGGCTCTTTTGTAAAAAACAGTCTGGAGTCTTAGAAGAGGGCAGCTAATGTGTTTTGGGAGCAGAGTGAGGAATAAATGCAAATAAACTAAATGTATCCACTTCTCAACAGTGTATTACGCCGATACCTTGTGTATGCCACTCTACACATAGAATAAATGAAATGTTATACAAACATGTTAAGGGGATAACGGCCGACGCGGTGTCCCGATATCAAGGGAAATTGTCCATTATTGATTGCCACAGTCAATTTTTCTCTTGGTATCGGATCACCTGTAACGGTTGACCAGCATTTCCCGTTGCCAAGCAATTTCAGGTCCTTAATTTATTAATTTGTTAATCTAAGGGTTTGTGAGACAGTAAAGTTAACCACTTCGTTCGTTGCTATGGGAACCACTTTCTTACCATTTTCAGGCCAACAATGTGTGCAGGCAAGGTCACTTCGCTAGTTTTTGTATTGCAACATTCCTTTGATTTTTGTGATTATTCTGTGATTATTACCAACTGTTTTTTGAATCTAGGTTTTAGTCTTCGTCTTGTGTGTGACTGTGGCATCTTATCATGGGGGTAATTACCACATTTTTGACATAATTATTTGTAATAGAATGCTTTGATGCTGCGACGAGATGTCAGAAACGGTTGACGGTCTAAAATTCCTGCACATTCCACGGGCGTTTCAAACAGGCGGCGTGGGGTATCATAGTACACAATGATAAAAAATAATGGACATGAAAACACGTGGTCATTGGAAAATAACTCCACTACACACAGTGAAGCAAAATATTATAAATGCAAGTTATCCTAAATAGCATAATAGGGCCCCTTTAAAACAGTTAGTGTCACTGTACAGTTCCCTGTGCAATGCAACTAAAAGACAAGGTCACAAGGTGCAAGGTAAATAATCCAGTAGTCCAGTAGTAATCCATCACCTGTGTGCCCAGTGGATGAGATGCAACCTTAAATGCCACGGCCAGCTGGTAGCTAAAGCAAACTGTTTCTCACTGCCTCTTGGGTACATTGTGCTGAGAAACTTGAGAGGATACACCATAGTTAATATGCACTACACCGACATTAAAAGCCATAAGTTTTTAAGAGAGAAGAGCGTTAGTGTAAAGCAATCCACAGATCTATTGTGCAAGGTCATTGAGTGCTATGGCAATAAAAAAGCTCAAGAAATGTTGATGCAACCGAATCTGATTCATGAGCTGGCATGTAACATGGGGCAATAAACTTACCTTCACTTCAGTTTCTCCATTAATGTTATCTTAGCTTCTACAGTATTGTTTGGTCTGTGCTGCATCAAACGCACACGCACACGCACACGCACACACACACACGCATACACACACACAGAAACACACACAGCTCAGACACCACTTACAATAAAGCCCACATAGCCACATCTGCATTCAGTAAATTTGTCTCCCCCTTGATATTAACTAATGCGTGTTAAGCCTAATGCTTTGCCGGGATGATCCAGTGCAAAGTTCTGGGAAATCTAATGGTACACTTTGTTTTCGTCGGGTTGATGACTTGAGCCACTCATTGCGATTCAACGTACAGCCTCGAAAGGTACGAATGCCTAAACTTTTAATCTTAGAAACAAGTGTCGGCACTCTATGAAGGACTTAACGGCCTAGAGTCCTGTGGTATGCTAGCAAAGCAGCATGATTCCCATGATTCCTTGCTAATCTATTTACAGTACATATTAATAATGCTCACTGGCACGGATTAATGCCACCCTGGTGCTTAAGAGCCAACACCATCGCCACACACATCACATCCTCATCCTCAGTCTGCCCATAGACTAAATAAAGCCATAGCCGCAACCACTGCTAACCAGCAAGAACATATTAGCTTTTGGAAGCCATGCTAAGGTTTGGGGGGCATATTTAGTATGCAAGCAGATTAAGTAAGGCTGTGGTATATAATTGGAGATAACTAATCACCAGTACAATCACTCCCAGATCTTTGTTTTGTCTCTTAAATCTTTTTTGGTCTAGCAGCAAGACACATATGCTTACACCTTGATGGCCAGCTTCTCAGTCAAAGCAATGTGAGATCATTGTTAGAGCACAGTCCCA
>NW_026944946.1:0-2500 GCF_034702125.1 Engraulis encrasicolus
CTTTTCCTTTTTTTTTGGCAATTTGTGCTGGTTCTAGCACCAAAGAAAGAAAAAAACTCCCTGTTGTATTCAAACTTGTGCTGGTTCTAGCACCAAAAAAAAAGAGGAAAAAACTGCCTGTCGTTCAAACGCAAACATTTCCATTTTTATCTGGGATAACAATCACACAGACTTTTGTTGCACTAAAAAAGCTGAAAACGTATCAGCCTCAATGTTTTTTTTTTATTTTTTTTAAAACAATATTGTCTTTGTTTACAAAGTTGTGCCATATTTTTCTTTACAAAAAGTGGTTGGTTTGCTACAATAAAGTTGTATATTTGAGGAATTCTCTCTGGCATGGATTGATGTCTTTTAGTACCCTATTTACCATACCAGTGTTTCCCACAGACCATGCAGCATTGTGTGGTGCTATGCCCCCATCACTCGTGAAAACCATTGGATAGTATGGGTTTTGTGCATTTTTGTATGCCTTATTTGACATAGACATGTGAAGAGGTGAACTACATTTGTGGTGCTCTGTTTTAATTTTGTGGTGCTGCGCCACAGAATGGTGCATGTTTGGGAAAAGCTAATGATTTTGCAGTTGAATGGGTGGCTGAACTAAAAAAAAATACTAAATGGTTCTTGTTTCTCACAGTCAACCTGGTAAGACGAGGTGGAGGCTACCTTTTTTGCCTGTTTCAGATGATGTTTTTAGCAGAAATACAATATTTACAAAATCCTGTAGTTTTAACGGAAAAAAACTGGCAGCTGGGGTTACCAGAACAATTTTGTACAAATTACAGCAAAACTGTAATTGGCTTTACTGAATAACATGTAAATTTTACGGTTTAAACCTGGACATAAAACACTGGAATCCTGTCATATATATTTTTAAAATCCTGTAGTTTTAACGGAAAAAAACTGGCAGCTGGGGTTACCAGAACAATTTTGTACAAATTACAGCAAAACTGTAATTGGCTTTACTGAATAACATGTAAATTTTACGGTTTAAACCTGGACATAAAACACTGGAATCCTGTCATATAAGCATGGACACTATGCAACTTTAACAAGTCCTTTGTGTTATATACTGGTGTGAGGTGTACAATATACCAAACAAAGTGTTCATTTTTACACCTAAAACCAGTATATAACACACTGGACTTATGTTACATATACATGGTGTCCATGCTTATATGACAGGACTCCAGTGTTTTGTGTCCGGGTTTAAACTGTAAAATGTACATGTTATTCAGTAAAGTCAATTACAGTTTTTCTGTCATTTTTACGGAATTGTTCTGGTAACCCCAGCTGCCAGTTTTTTTCCGTAAAAACTACGGGATTTTTTTTACAGTGTAGAGTTAATACACTGGGCACTGCAGGGCATGGTAGGACCTTGACTTTCTGAATGTTTTTTTCACCTCTGTCTCACAATCCTATTTTTAATTACTAAATGAATAATTAATATCTACTGTACAACTACAGTCTTGAGTAGACGTGATACGTGTGTGAGAAATTAGCCGGAGCAGTAAATCAACTCCTCGCTGAAAGGGTGCTGTTTGATAACAACGTAAAATGTGTTAATTGAGTTGAATTAACCAGTGGAGTGATGAAGGAATACCTGCGCGATCTTGATGTTTTAGAAGTCTTTGTTCGTCTGTCTAAAAATAGCATATTTGTTACAGATTTTGTCAGTCTTTTAAACACATCTAAAGACAGTCCTACAGTATCAGCACGATTTGCACTGTAATATCCATGTAAAGTCCACATCTTCTGTCAACTGTAAATGTTATTAATAGATTAATGACTTTCAGTTTTCGCACTGGCCTAAAAATAGACTCAAACCAGTCTCAAAATATATGAATAATTAATATTTCTCCCTTCCCTTTTTCTTCCTTGTTTACCATCATTTTCACACCCTCCTCTCTGAGTTGGATGGTGTTTTGAATGCCACTGACATAGCCAAGAGCATGCTGACATTGAAAGCCAAACGGCCACGTGGCCTTGAGCAAAAGGTTAACGAGCGCATGTTTAACAACAGATGAACACGTCAATTAGACAGCAAACACAGCAGCTCTCTCCAACCCCCCCCAACCTCCCGAAGCCATCCCCAGCCAGATTTGTCCACACGCCTTCAATTACTACACACCAACCAGACAGATAGCAAACTAGCCAGCTAGCGGAGCGCTACTCACTCGCAGGGACTGAGACATTGGCATCTTTATCTGGAAGTGAAATTAAATAGGCTGTTGGTTCACCTTACATGTGTGTGCCAACAAATGACATATTGCACAATTAGGGGAAGACTTCAAATAATCAACTACATTACACAAATTGAATGCAGGGCAATGATGAGCACAAATGTGTTGATGCACACAGAAAATACATATTTCAGAGAGAAATAGTTTGATTAAGAAAAGGCTGCCGGCACTGGGGTACAATCTAAAGAAATGTGTGCACTTTGACATCCCTCCATTATGAGGCTAGAAGCACACTCCAACTATTTGATGTATGAATG
>NW_026944946.1:7500-8761 GCF_034702125.1 Engraulis encrasicolus
AGCTGGTTCATTATATTGGCTGGGGCAAATGTGTCACGCGGTTTGTCCACCTCTGTTTTAAGACAATGGCAAACCTAGATTCAAAAGCTACAATCCAGTGCCACAGATTTCAAATTACCTGGTTTTACCTGTCCAATTGCCCTAACTGGAAAGGTAAAACTAGGTATGTCATTTGGAATATGTGGCACTGGACTTCAGCTTTGGAATCCAGGTTGCCCATCAGCATCACCATTATTTTGTATTTTCATGGGCCTGGTGGACCCGGTAGAATTCATCTAAATTTCAACATATTTTACACAGAGTGATTTTACTGTGCATAGAACATTTTTTATCACAGAGCTGAGACAATATGTTTTTTATTGGGTAGCTTTATGCAGCAAAATGTCCATTTCTATTCCAAGATTCTGACTATCACCATTATTTTGTATTTTCATGGGGCTGGTGGCCCCGGTAGACTTCATCCAAATTTCAAAATATTTTACACAGTGTGTTTCTACTGGGTGTAGAACATTTTTACTATAGGGCCAAGGCAATATCTTTTCATAGGGGGCATCTGATGCACCCTACTGCCCATCCCGTGTGTGTGTGTGTGTGTGTGTGTGTGTGTGTGCGTGCGTGCGTCTGTGTGTGTGCATGTGCGTGTGTGTGTGTTTGTCCCCTTGGTATGATGGGGAGTTCATAGCGGGGGACGTCACAAGATGTCATGACTAAAGTGGGGTTGCTCAGACAAACCACACTGATGAGATGGAGCAATCAGGTTTCATGCAATCAGCCAATGAGGTAGCAGCTGTCTGTCCTCCACCACTGCAGTCATAAACACACCGTATCTCATTAGATGGGATTGCTGCAAATGTCAGACCACCGTCTTCTTGACGCCATGTTCTGATGCTCCTCTGACAGTCCTGCGATGGCCTACTGAAATTACTGCATTACTACGCCACTGGCTGGCATAATGCTGTTCCTCTTTAGCCAGGCCGTGCCCTCCTAGTGACGCAACAGCTTCAGCATTGCTACCCTACCAGTCAGGTCAGGAGTCAATGCAAGTACTTTCTGAGTTCCCGCAAATACGGGAACTCCTCCCACAAACTATCATTAGCAAACCAAGGGAGGCCATTTGGGAAATGCTGTTTGGGAAATGTTAATAATTGTTATGCCGTTGGTCAGACCAAGTCTCGAAGAGATTTGAAAGTCAATGATAATCAGGCTAGTTCCTCTTCATGTTGGCCTAGAAACCCAATGTCCATGTGTCGCATAACACCAA
>NW_026944947.1:0-8760 GCF_034702125.1 Engraulis encrasicolus
AGGAGAAACCTTATTTTCTCCACTTTCAATTTTGCTTTTGTGTTTAATGCACACAAGAACTGCCTACAAGCTGAGCGCCTCGAAGTGGCCGGGAAAAAGGGTTGTTAAAGTTGTCCGGACCAAGGAGCCGAGAGGCCGGGCACAGAAATGGGATAGTTTACAAACATTTGTAGCTTACTGTATTGCCCGAGGGGGGCCACTGTAACGGCCGCATTATGGATTATACGGTTGCAATATGTAATGATGTATCAATTCTATTACATAATGACAGGTGACAATGTGCCGCATTGTCTGTAATAACTTGACGCACGTTTCGTAATTATAATTTATTTGGAACGCATTTCGTAATAACTTTTTTCTTGCATTTTGTCAATATAATTATTACAATAAATGCGAAATTTGATTACGGAATGCTCGGCCGAAACCTTTATTTTTTTTTGATGTGATAAAATGTCAATAACATAAACGGTGCCATTTATGTATTTTAATATATCTATATGGATATGTTGAGTTTCTGCACTTCGGGATATCAGTAGGCAGGCACTGCACCATAGATCCTCAGTGACATAGGTAGTCACTGCACACTCTCTCTCTCTCTCATGTTCTTCCTCAAGTTCTCAAACTGCTCGAGAGTGAACGCTGAACTGATACGGTTTAAGAAAACCGTTAAGAAATCTGTTTTCACCAACTTGTTGCGTTGACAACATAGCTCCAGCGAAGTCTGCGCGCCACTTTCTGCCTACATTACACACAATATACAGCGTTCATTTGAATAGAGCCAGGTCTCAAGACCACTTTCACGATGTGGTCGCATCCAACTTGATCTTGCCAGCTTGCGTGGGTCACTGTGGCGCGGATCTAGTCGAAAGACGCCAGGAGAAAACCTGTGCACAGTGGTCCTCACTGTGCGAGTAGGCTATCCTTACTACAAAGTGATCCACTAATGACGAGAGAGACTGACGATTCGACGAGGAGAGAGAAGCAGTAGAGACGGAGAGTAGAGTGAGTGGTGGGGTTGTGTAGTGTGTGGGTGTGGGATGTGTGTGCGCGCTGTGTGTGCTGTGATGTGTGCGTGTGTGTGTGTGGTGTGTGGTGTGTGTGTGCTTTGTGTTGTGTGTGTGTGTACACGCTCAGCGTAAGACAAACCCTGGAAATTTTGGCGAATCTTAACCCCCATCTTGGCTCTTCACGGTAGAAATTTTCTTACCATCTAAAAAGGCTATTTTTAATTTTTCCCCCCCAAACGACATGGAAATCAAAATCCCAGAGAAAAGACCAACCATTGATAAGTGACTCGTGGGGAGGTGCCCACGCTGGTGGTGCTTAATTTTTCCCAGAATATATTGCCCGTCGTAGTAAGTGAATGTGAGTACAGTGAGTCTTTCATGTTCTGTCCTTACATGGACCTTGCGCAGAGCCAGGGTCTAGACCATGGTGATTTGGTTTGCCCCTGTTGAGTTCCAAGAGAGACTTTGCTTTCTGGCACAATAGCAAGAGAAGTCATTCGCACCGATGATAAAATTGCCCACTCTTGTTAACAAAATTAAAATTGTCCTATTTTGGGCAAGTTCATAGTCCACTCACCCTGGTCCCAGTAGTAGCCTATTAGGACTGCAATCAAAATTCAATAAGGCCTATGCTCATCCCACATGGCACGCGAAAAAACAATAACCCAAATGTACGGCGAGTGACTAATTTCGATAATATTCCTGTCCAAAAATGTTTCCGAACGTCACAAAAAAATCAGTTATTTCTGCATTGTCACCGTATCGTTATACCAAACAAAAAGGTTAATCAATTCAGACAGAAAATCAAAGTCGTTCCGTTTTCGTAATAATCCAACGTTACAAATCATCAACAACAGCAAAGCCATCCCTTCCTCTGCTATGAGGCAAGGCAACGGAAACTAGTGCAAGGCACGGTAGGCTTGATATGACCACGTTGATGCTGCACGGCTTGAAAGGAGTTCTGTCTAAATTAAATACTCTTGGATAGCCTATACTAGACCTAGGCCTAACTAGATTTGTTGCATATAACAGATTCATTTTATATAGCCAGAAGTTTTCTGTTGGACTGACGAAACCTAAAACACGATCAAGTTGCAACTTCTTTCCCTCGTGCGCTGTCCCGTCAGCTCCACCTGTCATTAGACGCCGATTAGCTTTCATTACGTGCTGAGGGAGAACTCTTGCCATTAGGCCTATGTGCTGTTGCACTGTTGCACTGAGGGATATCGGCAAGTAATTTAGATCAAGTCAGAACAATTATTTTGCAAATTAATAGAGAGAAGAGTTCATCCAGGCACTCTAAAAATAGGTTCCCAAACGGGAAGTTTACATTAAAAGCCTTTGAATGGTATTGGGGCTGGGGTTACATTAAAAAGCCGACATCACCAGGTTTCGACCTCACCAGGTCTTCATCAGGGCTAGGTTCACCATTGAAAAAGAAGGCCTTCCCTTAAATAGTGACATCACCCCACATGACCCATTACGCACTACACATATTTGCGCACACCATAGACAGCAAAGATTGAAAAATAGCCGGGGGTAATAAGTGATGCCACCAGAAAAAGAAATGACCAGAAAATACAAATAACCATCACAAAAAACAACTAAAATCAATATCCTCATTTACACCGGGATTAGCGCATGGCATCCAGTTGGGTGTATCCAAAAAGTCTCCTCTGATTAAGTCTTTTAGCTCTCGCCCCACCCCTCGGAAGAGGTTTGATATGTTTTCCGACCCCCTGTATGCGCAGCAGAGGAATCATTTTTTACCATGGTATTCATTGAAAATGTTTCGCCCATGGGATAAGTCAAAATTGCCACCTGATAGCATATTTATGTTCTGCTAGCCTATCACGCATGCCCCTTTTTTGTGCCGGTATATGACAAATGTGGAATTACAATTAATGAAATCTCTCTGTTCGTATTCTCTCGTGGTTTTAGTATCCGCAAAAGATTATTGGGGCTGTGTGTAACATTTGGGCAGTGGGGGCAGTTCATACATCTATAGATGCCAATGGGT
Organism: Engraulis encrasicolus; assembly: GCF_034702125.1. NCBI lineage: Eukaryota > Metazoa > Chordata > Actinopteri > Clupeiformes > Engraulidae > Engraulis > Engraulis encrasicolus. Next base: position 3,028 of record NW_026944947.1, read on the forward strand.
TTTACGCAGCCAGGTTTTCTCTCTTTTCCACCTGTAGGTGAAGCGCATTCATTTATCTCTTAGCTGGGTGCCCTCTTTAAAAAGACACCATGGGTGGTTCCTGGGAACCACCTCACGTAGTTGCGCATCACTTTCAATAATGGACCAATTGTTCTTAATAATTTTGTCCCCTGATCCGCGTCGCTTGTACACTGTATGTCGTAACAAAAAAAAGGGAAGGGGACTGGTGGCGATGATGTTTCTTTTTGGTCAATAACGTGTTGCGTTGAGGGAGCAGCGCTTTACTGTATGCGTTTTGGATGGCTTCAGGGCGATAGGCTCTATCACTGAATTCTTTTCTCCATCAGCTCGGCCTGCTTGTGAAAATCATTTTCAAAATCACAGATACGTGGAATATTACTAATGATCATGCGGAGGTGGAGTGAATCCGCTCTCAGAATGGTGTTCCGAGAGGACCCTTCTGAATTAAAGGTGGTGTGCAGCTGTCCCTCCGCGTCTTTATATATCGTCAAATCCAGAAGAAAGTTAATATTAGTTAATGAATTATCCCCAAGGACAATTTAATGTGCGGGTTAAGAGTGTTTAGGTAATAACGGCTGGAATTCCCGGTCGTCTAAATGAGGATATTGATTTTACTTTGTTTTTTGTGATGCTTATTTGTACTTCTGGTCATTCTTTTCTGTGGACATCACTTATATACCCCAGGCTATTTTAATCTTTGCTGTCGGTGGTGCGCAAATGTGTGTAGTGGCGTAATGGGTCACATTTGGTGATGTCACTATTTAAGGGAGGCCTTTCAACATGGTGAAACATAGCCCTGATGAAGACCTGGAGAGGTCGAAACATGTCGGCTTTTTAATGTAACCCCAGCCCAGTACCATTAAAGGCTTTTTAATGTAACTTCCCGTTTTGACACCTTATTTTGGAGTGCCTGGATGAACTCTTCTCTCTATATTGCGAAAATAATGTTCTGACTTTTATCTAAATTATTTGGTGATATCCCTCACAACAGTGCAACAGCACATAGGCCTAATGGCGAGAGTTTTTCCCTCAGCACGTAATGAAAGCTAATCGGACGTCTAATGACAGGTGGTGCTGACGGACAGGCGGCAATGAGGGGAAGAAGTTGCAATCCTTGATCGTGTTTCGGTTTCGTCAGTCCAACGGGGAAAACGTCTGCTGGCTATATAAAATGAATATGTATTGCAAAGACAAATCTAGTTAGGCCTAGGTGTATATAGGTTATCAAGATATTTAATTTGAGACAGAATCCCTTTCAAGCCGTGCAGCATCAACTGGTTCATATAGCCTACTGTCTGCACTTGTTCCGTTGCCTGCCTCATAGCAGAGAAGGAATGGCTTGCTGTTGTTGAGGATTTGTAACGTGGATTATCGAAACTGAAGACTTGATTTCTTCTATTGATACCTTTTTTGTTTGGTATAATTACAGACAATGCAAATAATTGATTTTTGTGACGTTCGGACATTTTTGGAAGGAATATAATCGAATTAGTCCGCCACTTGGGTCATTGTTTTCGCATGCATGTGGATGAGCATAGTCTATTGAATTTGATTGCAGCCTAATAGGCCCTACCTGAACAGTGGACTGAACTTGAAAATAGGACATATGTCATTTTTAACAAGAGTGGCATTTTTCTCGGGTGCTATTCTTGCTTTGCAAGAAGAAAGTCTCCTTACTCCACGGGCAAAAAGCACCATGGTCAGACCCTGGCACGCAAGGTCAAGTATGCAGACATGAAAGGGAGACTCCACGGGCAAATATCGGGAAAAAAATTAAGCACCACCAGCAATGGACAGCTCCCCACGAGTCACTTATAATGTTTGGTCTTTTCTGGGATTTGATTCATGTCGTTTTGGGGGAAAATATTTAAAATAGCCTTTGTTAATGGTAAGAATATTTCCAAAGAGCCAAGATGGGGCTTAAGATCAATATGGGCCAGATTTGTCTCCGTGCGTACACACACACACACACACACACACACACACCACCACACACACACACACACACACACACCCACACACACACAACCACACAAACACACACACACATATCTATCTCTCTCTACTCTCTCTCCTCTCTCTCTCTCTCTCTCTCTCTCTCTCTCTCGCCATTATGTGGTCACTGTGTAGTAGGATAGCCTACTCGCACAGAGGACCACTGCCACAGGTTTCTCCTGCACTTTCGAGATCCGCGCCACAGACCCACGCAAGTGCAAGACAAGTTTCACCACCTCGTGAAGTGTTTTAGACACTGGCCTATTTAATGTCGCTGTAAATTGGTGTAATGTAACAGAAAGTGCGAGACATTCGCTGGACTTGTTGCACCGCAACAAGTTGTGAAATGATTTTCTTAACCGGTTTTAACCGCATCATTCGCGACTCTCGAGCGCAGTTTGAGAACTGAGATGAGAAGAATGACTTGGAGAGAGAGAGAAAGGCAGTGACTACCATGTCACTGAGACTATGTTGTGTGCTGAATCCAGTGCAGAAAAAAACATATCCGATAGATTATTACATAATGCACCATGTTATTAAATTTCCATCAAAAAAAAAAAGTTGCGGCCCGCATTTCCGTAATAAATTTCGCATTCTGTGAATAATTTAGGCTATTACAAGATGAGAAAAAGTTTATACGAAATGCGTTCAAGAATCTATTACGAAATGCGTAAAGTTATTACATAATGCGGCAATTGTCACCGCATTATGTAATAATTTGTTACATTATTACATATTGCACCGTTATTACATAATGCGGCTTTACAGGACCTTTCAGATGGATTTGTCCTGGGCCCAGTCAAGGCTGTAAGCTACAAGCACTGGCATAGTAGCCCCTTAATGCACGCCGTACCTCCTGTGACACGCTGTAATAGACATTGAAAGTTAACTACTATAGTACTACACTACTATGACAGTGCACGGGGCCTTTAGTAATACATTACGACTTGGTCATTGCATGCTGGTAACAACTATTTTATAATTGCAGCGTCTTAAGGGGGTTAAAAAAGACATCTCTGGACATAAAACAGTGTAGAAAGTGGGTCCTTTGCGCTGACCTATCCCAATTTTATGCATAGCTTCCTAAGACCTGATCCAAGTTATCTGTTGTGTTTCCAAGGGATAGGTTTAATATCTTTCACCAGTGTATTTCATTTCACATTCATTTTTCCTCCCCTTCCGTCTGGAAGGGAAAAGGTTTTAGTCCATGTATTCTTGTGACAGCACATTAGATTGCTAGTCTGGCTATTTAGTGACATGAGTTCCCGCTTTTCTAACAAGACCAAGTGTGTCGGAGGTCATCTTGCACACTGTTCACCCCCCTCGGGGATCGAACGTGCGACCTCGTCAACTACAAACGGTTCGGCAATGGGAGACACAGTACGATACCGACTGGGCCAAGAGACTAGTCTCTCGGGCCCAACGGCACGAGACTGTATGAAGCTATCGGAGGGAGGTTTACCAACGTTCCACGCCAACTCTGTGCTAGTTAGCCTCCGTTACACTCTCCCCCTTAAACCTCACTCCCATCCGGGTCACGGCACCACTGTGACGGAGGTCATCTTGCACCTGTTCACCCCCCTCGGGATCGAACGTGCGACCTCGTCAACTACAACGGTTCGGCAATGGGAAACCACAGTACGATACGCTGGCCCAAGAGACTAGTCTCTCGGCCCAACGGCACGAGACTGTATGAAGCTATCGGAGGGAGGTTTACCAACGTTCCACGCCAACTCTGTGCTAGTTAGCCTCCGTTACACAAGCATGTTAGATCAGGACAAACTGAAGAAGACGTGTACTGTAAGTCCTGGAGTCGGCACAGTGCAAAAATGCCAAAATCGTAGAGTTCTACTGAACACAAAGTGGTTAAGTAATCCAGGGTGCCAAATGACTGCCTATGCTCCTGCATATTCCCTACTTTGGCAGCTATAATGAAATAAGTCCTATGATACAGCTTTGTAGGCCTAATGGTAGGCCTACAGCTGTAAACAGGGCCTAACGTAGCCTATGCAGACCATAGACCTTTGTAGAGTTGACCATATGTCAAATGTAGGTCCTATAGTAGGCTACTTGCAGCTATGCTGTGTATTGAGGGAAGGGTAGAGCTAGATCACAGGTCAGACCTAGTAATAGATCAAACTAGGTCTGTGGGGTGGGGATTTGTCGAATTTCTTCAGGGGTGGGTCCCTATGTCTCAAGGGCCGTTTACGGGGCTGTTTTATCCGGCCCCCGACATCATTTTTATGTTATTCAACTTCACATGAAATATGACAAATTTTATAGGCCCTAGTGGAATTTTAGAAATTACATTTGCAATATACCGGTAATTAAATTATATTCAGGGGACGATAAGGTGGGGTCTGTTTTAAAGGTATCTGCCTTCAGTAAAGACCTTAAGTGCAGGGGTAAATTCTGGTTTATGTCCATAGTAGGCTACGGCCCTCAGAGGACTTGTACGGCCCTCGGGGGAATTTGAAGTGGCCCCTCAAATGAAAAAGGTTCCCCACATCATCCCTGCTCTAGCTCTAGTATTAGTTCTAGAACTTTGCTACCAGACTTGACTTTTGTTGTAATTATCGTATTTGCCGCTAGGGTGTGTGGAAGTCACTCAGCTGAGAGGACGTCAATCTCAGTTCAGGCCTCTGGTTCAGGCACAGCTACTGTAAGTTTAGAAAGTTTGTTTTGTTTGTTTATACGGTTGTGTGTAATGCAATATGTTAATAAGACGCATGTGGTTTAGAATTGCAATTACAATATAGCTCAACTCTTGTCAACGATTCTGATACTAAGATCCCGTGGTGGTGGGTCTTGGTTTACCTGCAGTTAGCCAACCATAGCTAAATGTCCAACTTTTGGTTAACTATTCGCAGTAACTTTCAGCCATGAAGTTGTATTTATATTTGAGTTTTTGAGAGCTTAAAAGTTGCCTTCTACGGTCTCCCTCCTCTTCTGACCAAGGGTAGCTGCTGATATATTTGTGTGTGTTATGTGGCTGTTGCTGTTGCTGTTTGTCTTAATTGGCTAGCTGAGAACTGTTGCTAGCTAACCTTAGTTGTTTTGATTTTTTACTAATGTATCCACATGTTTTGGGAGGCGCGTTTCCTTTCCTTGCCAGTTTGTCTGAATCGTTAAAGCAGAAACATAAACGGGAGCTTCGTGTATGTAGAAAGACACAGGCAACATTACTCATGAACCATAGATTTCATAGAATAATACAATAGCGTCTTTTACTAGCAGGCTAGTCTTGGCCGTCTGTGCTATGCTTCGTAGCTCTTCTCTCCCTTGTTGAACAATAGTGCACTACGAACTAGAACCATATGGATTGGTTGCCCAATTTGTTGAGCTTGTTTACATTGCCAAATTTGGCAACGAAGTTCAAAGTTCTTTATTTAGATTCTATCATGTTTGAAGTAGTAGACCATGCACATAGGGACTCTTGTGTAGGCCCTCTGAGTCAACAAATAGGAAAAAGAAAAAGACAAAAGCCATTAAAAAGTCAAATCTTCTGATTGCTTTGAGTCTGACTGTGTCGGGGAATAAACCTTTTTTTAAAGCTTGATTTTTATTAGAAATACTGTTTTCTCTGCTGTGTCTCAGGTTGTGTGTGTAGTGTCTGACTCTGAACAGAGTTAACTGGATGGCTGCACATTTATGTAGTCCATAGAGGGAAGTGTTGTGCCTATAAGGGTCATTCACGTGTAAATCAGACCTTTTCCC
>NW_026944948.1:0-2500 GCF_034702125.1 Engraulis encrasicolus
ATATTTACAAGGAGAGCATTTAATAATGTTAAAAAGACTATACTATAGACTTTAAAATACTATATCAGTACCAATGAAAGGTATTTTGGTATTCTAATACTTCAGACTAAATGTTATGGTCCTTCACAAATTATTTAAAACATGGATTTACAATATAGTAGCATACTTTATGTCACAAGAGGGACAAACGAGCTTTGCCTATGAATATGTCTGACTACTAATACTAATACTAATACGAGCAGCACTCTACAATATTTGCCACTTAGCCATATTTGTAGGGCAAAGCCAGTGTTTATCTTTAATTGTCTACAATCTAAAAGTACTGATATATATATATATATATTTATTATTTAGCATTTTTTGTTATATTTTTATATATTTAATTATTATAATATTCTAACAAAACAACTCACACACTCTGCTTACTGGCTCCCCTGCCCCCCAGTGGGTGCTGATAATAATGTTCACATTTGTGTGAGTGAATGCGGTTTTGAGGCTGATTTCCTCTCTCTAGCTTATTTCCTGTGCTTCCTGTTCCTATTAGAACATTGTGACGCATTGTTTTCAGCTTTTCTATTGATGTACAAGAGCACATCATTCAAGTAATACAAGAAGAATCTTTTTGGGAAAGTTGTACATACAGCAATCCACTCTGGTTCCCCAGTTCAAACAGGCCATCGGATTCGATCTGCGTGTGATGTGAGCCTACACAGGTTTTGATTTAAGACTGCAAGAGTTCTTGTAAATGATCTACAGAACTACAGAACGAGTGAAAAACAACAATAAGACAACAAAAGGAGGAGAAATAACTATAGATATCGCAAGCACTGGGCAAAACAGACAGATAGGACGTGAGGAGGGATGCCAACTTATCCACAGAAACAATGGAACGACAAGAAAGCAGAGAGAGAGAGAGAGAGAGAGAGAGAGAGAGAGAGAGAGAGAGAGAGAGAGAGAGAGAGAGAGAGAGAGAGAGAATAACTGTAGGAGGTGTAATCAATCATGACAGGGAAGGGAAGGCAAAAGAGGGTCATCCATTCACTATGGCCTCACCAAGAGGGAAAGGATAAATCTGAAGCCAATGAATCGTGACTGGTAACCATTTTGGTGCACTCAAAATATCAGCCTTCAACCAACGATTGTCTATAATCATTGGTCTCAACTGGCGGGAGTGACATCCACATTGCCTACAGCAAGGAAGTGACAAGTAGCATGAGTACTAGTTCAGCAAGCCCCAAAGGCTTCCGCTGCCATCCACCCAAAACATACAACACACACACACGCGCACGCACGCACGCACGCACGCACGCACACATGCATACACACACACACACACACACACACACACACACACACACACACACACACACACACACACACACACACACACACACACACACACACACACACACACACACACAGTGGAGAGCAGAGACAAGGGCTCGCACACATGTGCGCACACACACATGCACACACACACACACACACACACACACACACACACACACACACACACACACACACACACACACACACAGACACACACACACACACACACACACACACATACACACACACACACACAAACAGTACAGTACACCCAAAGTGTTAAGCGGCCCCGTACCTGTCTTGTGGTAGGTATGATGAGACTGAGCCCCTCTATGGAGATGTTGACGGCGATGCTCATGCCAGCGAAGCGCAGGTTACTCTTGCCCATCACCGACGAGAGAGCCTTGTTGGCCGCCTATGGGACACACACACCAGGCATAGTGACATTAGTATCACACACACACACACACACACACACACACACACACACACACACACACACACACACACACACACACACACACACACACACACACACACACACACACACACACACACACACACACACACACACACACACACACACACACACACACATGCATATCCATATGCAAACACACACATACACACAGCACACATATACACATCCATACGCAAACACACACATCCATATCCAGACACACAGGCAGGCACACGCACGCATGCACACACACACACACGCACACACACTAACCCCCCCCCCCACTCACCTTCCTTTTCCAGGCCCCTTTTCCTCCTGGTACTGCCTCACATAGCCTGTTGATGGCCTCCCTACACACACACACACACACACACACACACACACACACACACACACACACACACACACACACACACACACACACACACACACACACACACACACACACACACACACACACACACACACACACACACACACACACACACACATAAATAGACAGAAATAGACAAGACACACAGAAAGACAAAGAGATGTAGCATTATGACATGTTGGGACAATTGGGACAGGAGGACATGGCTGGCTATCACAATGTTCACTGGGTACAGCGAGGGGCAGGGGACAGAAGATGGTTGGGGACAATGTTAACCAGAGCCAGTGAAGGACAGTGGGGACAGAGCAGAGCTGGCGGAGGTGACGGGAGCCCAGTAG
>NW_026944949.1:0-8790 GCF_034702125.1 Engraulis encrasicolus
TCTAAGACATGGTCAAAAGTGATGAACTACGACTTCAGATTAACCAAGGCCTAGTAAAACCTCATTGTCATTTCAATCGCACAGAGTCACTCACACTCACTAGCATCACACTCATTTCATCCAGTGCGACTCAAGGATGGGCGGGTCTGTATGGCTCCTTCCCCGCTGTGATGCAAACATTTTGCTCCTTTATTGTTACTAGGTAATTCTTCGTACCATGTAAGTTGTTAGAGGTAGGCTTCAGCTAGTGTCAAACCTGACTGCAGCAAGGGTTTTAACAAGAGACCCCACAGAAATTGTGATAACATATTTCACCAATCCTAGCCTCCCTCCATTGGTATGCCTGTGTCACGTCCAGAGCAGACTTTAAGAAATCTAGCTGCCTCACGTACAAAGCCCTACACGGACAGAGCACCCAGCTATGTTTGTCCGAGCTGCTCAACAACCCGTACATTAAGTCCAGCACTCGTGTTCCCTGGCGGACCCGATGCATGCTGGACTCTCTATCATCGCCCCTATGGTGCGGATAGTAAAGTGTCGCAGTATGTGGCCACAGGTGCTTTTGCGCTTTCGTGTGCGCAACCCAAATTATGGTGGACGCAAATCTTCCTGCTAATGCGCGTGGTTAGTCAGGCAGGCAGCTCTGTAGGGATATTAAATAGATCCAGCCATTAAAAATAATTTATTGTTTTGTCCATCGCATTTCTTGTGTTAGGCTCTGTAAATGCCTGTGTGTGGTGTTTTCGGTTAATAATTTTGTATTTTGTCTTAGGTTCCTACTTCTGAGCCTATTATTACTTATTATTTATTGATGTACACTTTTTTTTCACCTGGATACCTTTTTGTAGCTATTAAGCTTGTTTAAATATACCATATGCCTACTATTGTGATTATTTCCCCCTCATGTCTTTATTTTCCTCATTTTTCTTTTCTTGATTATCTGTTTAGGTAGTTAGACTATCATGTTGTTTTTACCAGTGTTTTGAGACCATGCTTTGTATGGTGATACTGCAACTTGTAAAACCAATGACATATGTTATTATTATTATTATAAATTATTATAAGATGGCCTTTCTCATATTTTTCCAATGCCAATGAACGTTCCAAGTTCACGAGCTGCTATTTATTTTGACACCGTGTGACCATGTTTCCAAGGACGTCGAGCACTAGACACTCCCTTACAGATGTACATTTCTACGGTCCGGAGTCGATGTTTGGATGCACATCTCCTTCTACGAAATTGTGAAAACAAATGTAACTTTGTCTCCACACGGACCACCAAAGTAGCCAGGCTTCCATTAATATGAGTTAGCAAAGCTATCCGGTGATAACCTCAAGTAGAGGAGCCGCTACGCCCCCATTCCTGGTGACAATGTCGAAATTCACGAGTTGACTGACTCTCACGACGGTAAGTCGAAAATCGATCTGGGACACCGTTTGTCTGTCCACGTTAAAAAACGATGATGCAATGAGTAAATTGACTTAAGCCTAACACTTCAGGTCACCTACATTTTGGCGTCTTTCGTGACACAAATGGTGAAAGGGTAATGAATTCGTAGTCGACTTTTGCCTCCAAGGGTATAGCCTTTTGTTGGCGCAAACGTGATGGCTATTTCTATTCGCCCGCTGATACTTGTTCTCTTAGCACATTCTGATTCTAAAATTGCTAGATCTGAGCCTAATACTCAAGGTAGAGCCAGGGTGGTTAGCATAGTTTTTATAATACAGCAGAGTACCACTTGTCCACAAGGGTGATATCTCACCCGAAGACTAAACAAAAACAATGGCAATGATCACTGTTTTAACTGGTTAAATATGGACGGGGATTTTTTTTTCTTTTGATAATATACCATGAGCTGTTAGAGCGAGACGGTTACTTTCTGGCACACTAGGTTCATTTAAAAAAAATATTATTTTTAATTTTCCACTTTTTTATGCATTTTATAGTGCACACATTCTTCATTACCCGAAACTGTGTCCCCGACCAAAATTTCTGGTCTTTGAATTAGGGTACTACAAACATAGATAAAAAAAATTCCCAACTAAGCATAAATGACCACTACAAGAGCTGTTAGTCTATGTCCGAGAGTTTCATTAAGTGTTTCCTTGTTGGCAATTTGTGGTCATAATGAACACTAATGAATATTTCAAGGAAAAAGATTCCGTGTCCCCAGTAGTTTTTCTTCTCATTACCGCAATATATTCTACAGAACTACCCAATTAAAAGCCATCAGAATTTCAAATTATGAGCTGAAACTACACTCCAATTCATCTGTTACGTAACAGGAGATTCAAGATTGCTACATGATTAGTCAGCCGTTTATTGTTTGTGCCTGTAAAATTGTCACAATTTTGGCTTCCAAAAATAAAATTGCAAATACGGCCCACAAACATGTGTGTTGCTCAGTGATCACCGACAAATACCTAGTCAATACTTTCGAAAATGAAAAAGATTGTTTTCATTTCCATAAACTTTGCTTGGTAATACCGGGCCGCACTTCCTTGTTCAGAATTCAACAATGGGTCCATGAATTAGCTATGTCCATAATTACTCAATCGTTACAGTTAGGCATTTTCATTGTGCTGACGCCCATCTCATTACCGCAATACACATTCTCATTACCGCAATGTTTTAAGTTGCCTTTCGGTAAATGAGGATTGTCAACTTTCGGTAATGCAGACTCCTAATGGTGATTTATCGATTGAGCCTATATTTGTCATTGGACATATATCGTTATTTCGCTTTTATTTATGTAGCATTTTTAAAACATGTCACACACTGCAACCTTAAATTAGAAAATTATATTTTTGTCAGTATAAATATTGTCACTATGTTCACTTAATTATAGTTAAAAGCACTTGATTGAGAAGTGTTAAGTGAAATTGCAATCACATTCAGTGTGAAATATGCAAATTGGTCGATATTCGAATTATTACAATATTGTAAGTAAAACACAAGCAGAAAGTAACTGCCTAACATTATGCAATTCTTATCTAATGGGGGTTGGTCTTGTAAAAAGTGATCGATCTCCACGTATACGCGAATGATATAGGCCTAAAGTTCAGTGGTCATATAGGCCCTAGGTGTTGTTTCATAGACCAGTTTGTGCGAGTTCTCATCCTTTCTGGCTAATGTTGTGGTAACATTACATTTGTCCCACCCTGGAAAGCAACAATAACTTAATCGAACTATGGGCACACGAAACCATGTTGTCGAGAGTTTCATCACGCCAAGTCACAACTTAATTCTTGCTCACATGCCAACCCATGAAGTCAAGTATTCTGGCTGTTTCCACCCTCGAAATGTGGTCTTTTGATGCAACAAAAATTATCAATACTTGCCTAGTGATGTCACCCAATGCAAAGGCAATTGCAAACAACGAAGGCCAGCACTCGCAGTGAGAGTTGTCAGATTGCGTAGATGGCAAAACAGGGGAAAAAGTTGGGAGACAAAACTCGACTCACTTCAAGTCTCATGTGCTTTTCCAGAAACATTGACAGGTTTTTTTGCTTTCCTGTGTTGGTTGTGCAATACCCTCATTTGTAGTGGGTTTGAGTATTTATCATTTGTTTTAACTAACCTTGACTTCCTTCCAAAATCTTTGTGGTGTCACAAACGGCTTAGAAAGAAATCAGGAAGCGCGCTGTCAACACCTTTGTCTTCTTATACTTTACACTGGGTGCTTAACTTCGTCAATGAATGAACTCGAGATTCTCCAAAAGAAAGTGAATAATTTGGCGATTTCGGCGATTTCGGCCATTTCACAATGGGAAGAAGGGTGTAAGCCCAAAAGACGTCTGTGATGTGAGGCGATTAAACAATGAAAAAAGAAATCCTGATGAAGTGCTTCTTTATTCACTTTCTTTGAGTCACAAAAGTCTTGGCATTTGAAATAGCAGTGAATAGGCCTTTTTAGCGAATCAGTGTGAAGCAGGTGTTTTTTTAGAAATATTGCAATCAAAACTAGTAAGAAGAATCATTTGGAGGAATGCTGTAGTTGCCTTTACACTCCCAAATTAGAAACTGCTTATGCATGTTGTTTGCAACTTTTAATAATAATAATAATAATAATTCATTTTATTTAAAAGCGCCTTTCAAAAAACTCAAGGACACTGTACAGAGAGAGGCAAAATAAAAACAAGACAGATAAACAGATTTGTAAAACAACAACATAAATAAATATAGAAAATAAATAAAAATAATAAATAAAACAAAATACAGTTTAAAGAATCATAAAGAATAGGCTAATTGAAAATAGATGAGTTTTAAGTCTTGATTTGAACAGGGGTAAAGACTCAATGTTTGCGGATGTCAGGGGGAGAGCGCATTGTCCACAGCTGAGGAGCAGAGCAACTGAAAGCTCTGTTCCCCCATGGTGCTGCGACGGGCAGAAGGGAACAGAGAGGAGAATGGAGGAAGAGGAACGGAGGGCAGATGGCGGGAGGGGGAATAAGATACAATATGAATAAGATTAGATAGTGATAAGGAGGGGCAAGATTGTAGATAGCCTTGAAGGTGTGGAGAAGTATTTTAAAGTGAAATTTCGAAATTTTGATAGGGAGGCCAGTGGAGATCTTGGAGTGCAGTGGTAATATGGTGACAGAAGGGGTTTTTGGTTTATGATGCGGTGGCAGCGCTGAGTTTATCTGGACCAGTTGGTTTAGAGCGTTCGTGGGAGAGATTTTTGAGGGAGGACCAATAGAGGAGAGAATTACAATAATCAATGCCGAGAAGGTGAACAAGACTGTGTATAAGGAGGAGGTAGAATGGGAAGGTGAGAGAGGGGCGGAGACGGTTAATGTTGCGTAGGTGGGAAAATAGGCAGACCGTGTGATGTTATTACAATGTGTGGAGAGGAAGGGATAGAGAGCAAAAAACATCAAGAGCAATGGAACACCCAAACTCTTAACTTGAGGGGAGGGGGAGACCAGGAGAGCTTATCAATTGAGAACTAGGAGAAACTATTGCTTTTGGATAAGGTGGAGAGTTTGGTGCCTATTAAGTAGGAGACTCTCAAGTTTTTGTTCCGAATTCAGTTTTCAAAAAATTTGAGGTGAACCAGGATTTGATTTCAGAAAGCACAGGTGGTGAAGGGAGGGGGGGAGGTGGGGGAGAGTGTCAGAGGGTTTGACCAGATAATATAGAGCTGGGTGTCATCAGCCATAGGCAATGGAAATTACATATTGAATTTTGCGGAATGATATTACCAAGGGGAAAGTGAGAGGTAGGGTGATGACATGAGGAGGGGCCCCCAGAGACGAGAACCCTTGAGGCCACCTAACCAGAGGTGACAGGGGAGGGCGATTGGATTTCAAAAGACTCTCCTAATTCTGAGAAATAAATTGAGAACGGCCAGAGAGATAAGAATGGAACCAGTCAAAGGGGTGTGTTACTTTATGCCAGATTGAGGAGAGTCCTGTGGAGAAAGGATGGAATGCGAGATGGTGTCACAAGGCGTGCACTGAGGTCAATGGAGAATGACAATAGAGTTAGTAGGAGCCAGAGTCAGCAGCCATGAGCATTCCTCAGGTCATTAGTGATTTTAACTAGGGCTCCAGTTTCTAGTGCTATGTCGGGGGGGCGAAAACCAGACTGAGAAAGATGCTTCATAGAGGGAGTTAAGAGTTAGATGGGAATGGAGTTGAGAAGCTAACAATTTTTTCTAGAATTTTGGAGATGAACGGAAGGTTTGGAGATTGTGGGGCGGAGGTTGTTTGAACGTCAGAGGGATCTCCCAGAGGCCAGGGTTTTTTTAGTATAGGGGTGACAGCAGCAACTTTGAACAGAGAGGGTACTGTACCAGTGGAGAGAGTGAGGTAGTGGATGAATGGCAGAGATGAATTGGGAAGGGCTGAGAGGGGAGCAGGATTTGACAAGAGTTGTGGGGAGGGGATCCAAGCTGGGACGGTGGGAGGGCGTGGAATTTGGAGATGAGGTCAGATATATTCAGAGGAGTCCGGGAGATGAAAACTAGAAAATAAACTGGTGACAGGGGGAAGAGATCAGCGGGGAAGGGAAAAGAGGGGTATGCAGATAATAGATGTTGGTGGATCTTATAGGAGTTTTGTTCATCTCTAAAAACGTCCAGTAATCGAATTGCACAGTCTACCAACTGAGTACAGTATGAGCAAAAAGGAGGAGAGTCAGGTGGTGTTAAGGATGTTTGTTAAGGCACAGAGAACAGGGTTTTGGAGTTGCCATTCATTGGCATAGATTAGAGTGAGTAGTAATCCAGAACTTAGTTACGAAGAGATTGCTAGTGCCTTGTAGGAGTGATATATGAGCTTTGCGTAAACATTGTCTTTGTGAACAGTGAGACCCAGTTTTTCTTGCACAGTGCCTGAGCGCTCAAGCTTGTCTGCCTTTGGATTTCATGGTCCGGAGTGGAGGGGTGTACCAGGGGGCAGTTTTGAGAAAAGTGTGAACAGACGCGGGTTTGTAACAGGAGCAAAACAATTAAGCCGATACCATTGTGAAGACCATTGTTATACAGAGTGACTAGGTTCAATCAGGGGAAGGAGACGACTTATTATGAAATCAGAAATGGTTTCAAATCAGAGGTAGAAAGGGAAATCAATGTTAATGTCCTTAATATTACGGAACGAGATTAAGGGCGAGGGGTTCTCTATGATGATGGAGGAGGTGGAGAGTGAACAGTCTAAAGGAGACAACGTGAAGTGGTCAGATATGTGGAGGTCATTCAGCCTGAGCAGTGTTGGAGGGGGAGAGACCAGGAAGCAACAGATTTAAGTCCAATGTATGTCCGTTTAGTAATGGGTGGGGAAATCAAATTGAATTGCTTGGAAAAACCAAAATACTATCTGAGGCAAGAAGAAAAGCGTCACAAGTAAGGGAAGTGATGGGAATTGTCAAAATGGATATTGAAGTCTCCAAGGAGAATTATCATTGAGGAGAGAGAGGTGGAGAGGTGAGTGGAGAATAAGAGCCTAATTCGTTTAAAAATTCTTTGTGCTGGCTTAGGAGGGCGAGCGGTAAAGGGAAGCGATGAATGGTGGGGATGGGTCCCGGGCAGTTTTGCAGCGCAAATGCAACTCCCAGTGAGGCTGAAAGAGGGCCACAGAGCAGGGAGCTGGGGGAAACTTTCCAAGTCTCGCGGTGAATTAACATCGCGAGGGACCCCCACCACGACCGGAGCCACCGGGGTTGAGAGATGGTGAAACACACAGCCATCAGGAGTACAGTCATTGAAGTTGGGAGAGAATACGGCACAGGTTGTTGTTGCCAAGATCCTCCCTCATGTTAAAACACAGAAAGTCAATACTGATACTGTCGGTGTAGGAGTATCACGAATGAGATGGCCTTTGTTACGTGATGTGAGCGGATGTTGAGACGAGACCGAAGTTTAACTGTGGTGTCCTCGTTTAACTGATGCGAGCGGCGTTATCTTACTTGACCTAGCCGGTGTGACTAGTAACCATTGACGGCAATGACAATTCACACACACACATAATAGCTCCTCCAAACACACCCCCACATACAACTACGTCCCGGAGCAAAGTCTGCGGGGTACGACGAGTGGTGGACCGGATGGATTTTTATGGCTGTGGAGTCATCGAAGTTGAAAGGTCCCGACAGATCCCCGATGTGTGTATCTCCGTCGAGGCAGAAGGTCGATGTCCGAATGCAGGTGTAGCGTTGAGGTGGAGGGACAGAGCCAGGTAGCCACGTAAAACGCGAAGGAGCTCAGCAGCAGAGTATTGGAGGCAGACCAGAAGCAGGATGGTAAGGAGGCACAGTACAATCCAGGCGAGTAAAGACCAGATAAAGTACTTGTCCAAGACTGCATGTGTGAACCCGCGACAGTCATAAAAGCAGGTTCTAATGTTCCACGGGTTTGGGTTAAAAAAAGTAAAAGGCTCAACCGGGTAAAACCGGAGACAACATCTTGGGAAAAAACTCACGACAGAGCAGCGAGCAGCCTTTTTTAGATGACGAGCAGACGTTAAAACGTCCTAAAAACTTGCAGATTATAATAGAAAAATATGTCAAAAATAAAAAAAAAAGAATGATTGAACGAGTAAAAACTATCACTTCCTTAAAGGAACTTAAATAAAAATAAACAATACCCTAGGCGAGCGGCGCAAGACCTCGCCAGCGTCCCCGTTGCTAGGTAACGAAAAAGCAAGGTTTACAGGCCCCTGACCTCCGATTCCTTTAGCCCATGCTCAACACCCAATGACCCTATTCTTTTAGTCATGCTGTGGGTTCTTTGATGTCCTGTGGTAAGTGGAGAGGCAACTGGATCAAAACAGCCTCAAAATGCACTTTTCACTGATTTAGCTGAACATGGCCCCATTCACAGCAATTAAAAATATCCAAGTCTATTTAATTGTTTTCCACCTGTTGACAAGTATCAAACATGCTAGAAAAATGAACAAGGGAAGTTAAGGTAGTCGCAACGGAACAATACTGCAAGAGAAGAGCAGGATTTTGCAACGTTTTAATTCTGTGTTTACTGCACCCTATACTAATTATGGGCATGCCTGATATTGTCCTGAAAACCAACACAATTTTTTTTTTCTTTTTCAAAAATGCGAGTGGAAGTGAAAGCCCACTTGGGCAAACTACAACTCCCATTGTCAATTGTGATGCCAGCACTCCACAGCACACACATGGACACTGCCAACACAAAAGAATGGCATTTTCTGCCCTCATCCCCAATAGCACCTGAATGGGAGCAGTACTATGATCAGGGTAACCTCAGTCATGGAGGAGATGGGGTAGATCACTGGTTAATATACTCCCTCCACCAACCTGGCGGTCAGAAT